>NC_046164.1:59098548-59351048 GCF_011064425.1 Rattus rattus | reverse complement strand
AAAACATACAGAAGTCATTTTACTCTGATTGAATCTCAGCTGAATTTTCTTCTCCAACATTTTCTGTGGCACTTCCTATGCAGATAACTGTATGACTTCACACGTCTTCTTAGAGTGTGTGCAAAAAACAGAACAACTTATGAGGTTGACAAGATCCTAAAACTCTTTGACATCAGTTGCTTTCACTCTTTTAAGGCAAGTCTGTCTGCTACACACTGAGAGTACTTGTCATTATGTGTGAATATATCTCGTAGAGGTAGGCAGTCTATGTGCTGACATACCCTTGACCGAAAAATTCTCTGGGAACAAGATTCCACTTAAATCTACCTATTGCTGGTTTATTTTCAGCCTACGGAGTAAATGTGTTGACATGCACATGTTTGCTCATCCAGTTAACATTTAGTGAGCACCAGCCATCAAAGCGTCACATATAAAAATGAATGAAGACATCTTTAATACCCTTAAGATACTTAATGTCTAGTACCTAGGCAGGCTTATAAATCAAATGATAATGGGACAAAACAAATGTCATTGCAGATCTATGTACAATGGGTTTTTTTTAGATACAAATAAACACTTTACAGAAGAGAAATCTACAATGTTAAGAATCTAGAAATGCATAGGACTAATGAGTAAAACAAGAACACAATTCGTTGGGAAAAGAATATGCAGTAGGTGATGGTTAAAGCCAGTACCTGTAAGCAAGGCTTGGTCATAGCCTCTGGAATTCTTTTAAATAAGTCTTGTTTAATGAAATATGGTAGAAAATGTGAATGCTTCACTCCTTCTTTAAAAGGGGAACAAGAATACCCTTGGCAGGGAATAGGGAGGCAAAGTTTAGAACAGAGGCAGAAGGAACACCCATTCAGAGCCTGCCCCACATGTGGCCCATACATATACAGCCACCAAACTAGATAAGATGGATGAAGCAAAGAAGTGCAGGCCGACAGGAACCGGATGTAGATCTTTCCTGAGACACAGCCAGAATACAGCAAATACATAGGCGAATGCCATCATTAAACCACTGAACTGAGAACGGGACCCCCATTGAAGGAATCTGAGAAAGGACTGAAAGAGCTTGAAGGGGCTTGAGACCCCATATGAACAACAATGCCAACCAACCAGAGCTTCCAGGACTAAGCCACTACTCAAAGACTATACATGGACTGACCCTGGACTCTGACCTCATAGGTAACAATGAATTTCCAAGTAAGATCACCAGTGGAAGGGGAAGCCCTTGGTCCTGCTAAGACTGAACCCCCAGTGAACATGATTGTTGGGGGCAGGGCGGTAATGGGGGGAGGATGCGGAGGGGAACACCCATAGAGAAAGGGGAGGGGGAGGGGCTGGGGGGATGTTGGCCCGGAAACCGGGAAAGGGAATAACAATCGAAATGTAAATAAGAAATACCCAATTTAATAAAGATGAAAAAAAAAAGAAAAAAATGAAATATGGTAGAATCGTTGTTTTGCGACTTCTGAGACTCCGTTTAGAATCCTTGCTTTTATGATACCTTTCTTTGGACCCTTCTCCGAGGAACATCTCGATGGAGCCCTCATATCATACTAAGTCTGAGCTGTGTGGAGCTGCTGTGTAACAAACAGGATGCTTTGTACTGGAGAAAGCACATGGCCCTCGTACGGAAGAATATGTGGGCAGAAGGGATCTTTTAAGTATGTCTTCCAGCTGTGACCACCTTCGCTGGGAATCCGAACTCAAACCTTCTCCCAGTTACTGATACCCAAAAACTACAAGCAAAGCAAATGATCATGTAAAAACACCAAACTTGGGAGTAGTTTGTCATGTAGTTATGAACAGCCAGAACAGAGGATGCAAACTTTACAGGTGTGAAACAGTTCCTTCTATCTTATGAACAAAAAGAAGTTCATATTGTAATAAATATGAAGAAAGTAATTCTAAGGCAAATATATCTATTAGAATATTCAATTACAAGTAATTTATTCCTTAGAAATTTCATCTTTTGGAACGGGTTTCTGGCTAACGTCTCAGTTGTGTGCTATAGAGGAATTTAAATCCAGCACCATGGCTGCTCTGCCAAGGAATCACATCTAGGGACCTAGGTCTGTGTGACCCAACTGGAACAGAGACAGGAGAAAGAAGCAGGCAGGCATATGAGTTAAAGGTCAGAGTGGCATGGAGCAAGTTTCAGGTACAGAAAAGCTTAGGTATAGGCCTTTTATCCCAGCACTCAGGAGACATACAGGCATGCAGATATCAGGGTTTTAGGCAATTCAGTTGAGTTAGTGAGGAGATGGAGTGTAGCATTATGTAGGTCTTCATAATTCAGTTCGTGGAATTCAGAGGCAGGTTTTATAGGGACAGATTTTACACACAGGTTTCACAGAGAACAAGCTAGATACAAGTGAAGACAGAATGAACCAGAGAATGAGAAGGAACCAGAAGATTAGAACAGATTGCCAGTTTGAGGTTAATCAGAGCAGTTTCATGAGAAGCTGAGAGAAGTCAGATTGACTCAGTCAGTTTGGAGAGAGTTTTAGCCAGAACAGCTGAGTTGAACCAGCCACCTAAAGTTCAAAAGAAATAAATAAAAAGAGTGTTCTTATTCAGCAGTAAGCCTTCAAAACAACAATTATATCAGTTGGGTAAAACACACTTTGTCAGTGTTAGTTCACAGTGGAGTTCTCTCAGCAGTCCCTATCCAATATGTTGTCTAGCTAGAACAATGATACCATTTCCTAACGTGTGTACATCACTGTCAATACTTACTTGATTTCATTTGTTTTATTTCTTCTTTTCTCCAACAAATGCAGAAAAGCATTTCTCCATTCTCCACTTTAAAAGATAAGTAGATGAAACCCATTTATAAATCATGGAATAAAACAAAACATCTTTATTTTTCATATAAAGATCAGATCTATAGATTATAACATTACATGTTTTTATTTATTACCCCAAAGGATCCTTGCCAGAGTGGAATAACTCACCATAATGGCCCTTGGGACATCAATTTACATGCATAACACCCAGACTCCTGAATCTGTAGCACTAAAAGAGATCTTAGAAACTAATTTTATAGATCGATACTGTGTATTAATGATGAGAGAGTTGAATCTTGATGTGCAGGAATAAATTTAATTCCACAAAACTTAGCAGATAAAGAACAAAGGGGAATGTTAGGTCCCACTATTCCTCCTGGTGCAGTGTCTTTGACCAACCAATCTAGTATTTTTTTTCTTCCAAACTAAATTAACTTTTATTGCTTCAAGCTAGAATTACCAAACCAACTATTTCACACATCTTCCTTAGTATTTCGCATTAGAGAGGTTTTTTAGAAGAACATAATTCCATAAGAAAATACAACTTATGGTTATGAGAATGGCTATGTAAGGCCACTTTGAATCCCTCTGCATAGAGATATGATGAGTCAAGTCTAGGCCTCATTGTGCGATCTGTATATTGTGGAAAGTATATTTATTCCTTACAATAAGGTATTGCATAGACATTTTGAGATTTGTGGAGCAGAAATTTCATAGTTGTCTTTCCAGACAGTATCCTCTAACTACAAATGTCCTTCTTCCCTATTGACAGTGGAAGAGGATGGTGTTTAGTGGATGGGGTAGTCATGTTGAAGGAATTATCTGAAGGGATAAGGAGATCCTTGAAATATACGCTGCTCAATATTTCTCCTCCAAGAGTTTCTGAAACATTTTATCCTGAGCGAAAGTTTCCATTTCCTTTTCCTGCACAGATTCATGCTTTGGTAAACATAACCTGAAGTGTGTTCATCTACCCTCATTAGTCCTCTTTCTCTATAAAGTCAGGTAACTTGTTCTCCATCTGAACATCAAGAATTTACACTGGAGCGTGCCTGTGGCTTTGCCTGCTTTACTTGGTAAATGGTGCTTCTCTGGTGGAGCAGACAACTAGTCCATATGGTCACGGTTTCTGTTGATTGTCAGTCCTCTTGCTTATGATGGTTGCAGAGTTAGGCTAAACCTTATCCGGCAGGTTTTCGCTACATACAAGTCACCAATTGCTCATTGTATAGTGTATGAACTCCTGTGTATTGGTTTATTTTGTGAGCTAACCATTGATAGGGGCAAAAAATTTGTCCCTTTTCTTCTGCTTGACTGAATTAGAAGAAACTTTATATCTCATCTTGGTCCTTAGACTAGAATTACCTCATGTATGCTCTTGGTTCATAAACTTTCAGAACTGAACCAAATCATTTATACCCTTTCCGTTGTCTGTTCTTTTTTTTTTTTTTCCATCTCCAATCCTCTCCTCTACTTCCTGAACTACCCTACCATACCCACCCCCTATCCCCTCCCCTACTTTTTCTTCACCTTTCTCTCCTCTTCTTCCTTTCATTTCCTTTTCTCATGCTTTTCTTTCTCTTCACTGTGTATATTAATTTAAGCATATACTCTGTATACTCTGTAGAATCTTAAGTAATACATTCTGAAATCTTATTCATTATATATACAAGACTGGAACGTGGGCATGGCTTCTAGCTTGCATCTGTCTTGGTCTTTTTAAAGTCTGTTGAGGTGCTTATCATCACAGATATATTTTCTTGTCAATAAATTTTAAAATCTTGCATAGATCTGCAATAAAGGAGGGGTTGGAGTCAAATTTATAGGTAAAATCAATCTCTAGTTTTGGCTGAAATTGACATAATCATAATGATTTAAGTTACATTTTAATAAAGTTGATTCCAATGATTCATAACAGTCTAGTAGATTAGATATTGCTGCTTTAAATTACAAATGGGAAACTAGACTCAGATAGTTTATGATGAAGCCTTCATAGAAGTCGGGCTGAAGCTCAAGTGTGTTTCCTTCTTAGAGCTAAGCTTAAATCAGAGTGGCCAGGGGCAAGGAATAGAACAAGGGATAATGGAAACTTGCATTCAGGCTTTATTACTTATTTATCAGTGACTCTTGACATTCATATATAGACCTTCCATTTTGCCTGCTGCAAGATGGAATAATTGTTCTGAAAAGTCATTGATTAAGTGACATATTAAGACAATAGTGGAAAGGCATAATTGTTCTCTATGCAGGCACTATTAGTTTCTATATCCATTTCTTGTAAGTTGGTTAAGTTTTCAAAACGTCCTGAAATTAAAGTATGTTAACCATATGTACTAATGGATTTGAAAAGCTTTTTCATGTACTCCCTGCCTTCTCTCACGATTCAAACATCAAATACAATTTCTCCTTCCCTGCACTGGCCCCGAAACAATGGGGTTATGTTGAGATCCTGGAGAATGACTATGTTAGAATTGAATTTGGGGTCATAAGACAATATTTTATGGTCAGAGGTGACATGTGTGCTATCCCATAAGATTTTACAAAAGCTTGTAGGATTTTATATTCTTAATAAATCGTCTACGTATCACATGGGGCAAATTGGAAGAGAATGGTTCAGTGAGGAGCCCGTAAGCATATCTTATTCCAAATTACAGAGGGAAGTGCTGAGCAGCTCGGTGTATTTCTGAAGGTCACCAAAGGTGCTCACATAAGTAATTCTGTAATACTTTGTGGACCAGAGCAGTGTTTCTTAATTTTAACAACTGTAGGAATGTCTGCAGTACTGATTCCAGAGGTTAGAATGAGATTTTGTGCTTCTAACAAGAGCTCAGGGGATATTAATAGATTATGGTTTGTAGATTAGAATCTAAGTAACACAACACTAAAAATTCATTCATTTAAGAGCTTTTGGTGTAAATATTTATAGGAGTTCCTATTCAGTAAGGCCCAAACCAAGCCCTATATTGTTGAGTAGCAATGCAGATAATTCTGTTGGCATCCTTTGTTTTAGGTCTACAAAATGTATTGTATCATAAGAGTTGTTATTTATTTTCGTTTGGTCTACTTTGCATCTCACTTTTCTGGTTCTTTTTTTTTTTTCCGGAGCTGGGGATCGAACCCAGGGCCTTGCGCTTCCTAGGCAAGCGCTCTACCTCTGAGCTAAATCCCCAACCCCTGCATCTCACTTTTCAATACCATCCTCTCAATTTATGGTGCAGTCATTGAACGACTACTCTTCTCTGGCAATGATGTCTAGCCATGGGCTGTTTCCTTTGTTTAAGAACTTCATTTAATTTCACATACTGAGGAAACAACTGCTTACCCTGGAAGACCTGCTGCCTACATGGAACTTCCCAGGATGCTGTAGTTCTGTGGTCCTCAGAGGGAAGTGATTTTGCTTCCCTTGAACTCAGTCGTTCTCAACCTTCCAAGCTCACCACGCTGTTCTGAACCTTGAATACAATTCCTCATGTTGTGATGACTCCTAATGATCAAATTATTTTCATTACTACTTCATAATATAATTTTTGCTACTATTACAAATGATAATGTAAATAGATGTGCTTTTTGGTGGTATTTGGCATCCCTTTTCAAAGGTTCATTTGACAGCCCCTAATGGAGTCCCTATAGTACAGGTTGAGAACCACTGTTTAACTGGTGCCTTTTGATTACCCTAAGAGGTATTTTGTCACAACTTACCTACATTGTTCCTGGCATCTACTGGCTAGAGATGAAGAATGGTGATCAGCACTCTACAACACAAAGACATTATAAAATGGTTTTTATAGCATAGAGTTGTCTATCTGTAGACATTCCAAATACTGTGCTTGGGGCACTTTTAGGTTTAGATGGCCCGGTTTTAGTCACATTTGTTTTGTTTTCCCCTCTTAGGATTTAACTCAGGGCTTTACTTATATTAAATACATGCTCACTTATATTGAGTACTGAGTTTTATACCAAGAGCTCCACATTTTAAAAATCCATTTCTTTATTAAATGTGGGTTCTCAGAATAACAATTGCATCTTTGATCTATTTCCTAATAATCATTATATATGTATGTTTATATATGTATATATATGTATATATATATAGTCCATGTACATAACATATACATATAAATAATTATTATGTGTGAGTTATACACAGACAAAAATCTGTAGAAAATATATAAAGATATCCTTAAATATAAATAGATTTACAATGTATGAATAAACTTAAATTCAGCATGTTGTGGTGGACAGATAAACTAATCCTAGAACACAGACAGATTCATGGACTCTGGCTTAGGGTGAGATGTTATTCTGGTCTGCAAGGCATAATATCAACTCATCAATCACCAAGTGTAAGAACAAAAATCCATTTATCGTTTGCCAATTGGAAGGAATACAATTGACTGGAACCAGCTGGCTTTGGCCTCTTTGTGAGGCTTTGACCCACTTAATCAGTTTGGAATGCATCCATGACTTTGAAGGTGGGTCAGGCAGGATGGCAAGCACAGACCAAGACAGCTCAGACCAACATGCTCTCCATTTAAAGTGTTTGACATAAGAGACACAAATATCTTTAAAAAAATTAAAAATTAAAAACTATGTGAGCGAGGTCAAGGGCAAGAAAGGAAGATGGGTTATTCTTTACGATTTCAGAAACTGACAAAGTGTGTTTAGTTTGGAAAGACCTGAAAAACCTCCCATAACTCACCCTCTGCTCCACTTCACCAGCAGTGTGGAGAATAATGAAATCTGCAGTTCCTGGATTGTGTCTGTCGTCTACGCCATTCCAGGGACAGTAATCCTGGGTAGTGTCTTTCGGTTGGAGACATTTCCCTTGGGAGATGGGGTTATTAACGAGACCTACATCTGTAAGTGCATGGACTTTCTCCTGCCTGGTTTTAATTTTCCTTCTTAATGCAATTTCATGGATCCCTTTGAAAGCAGACAATGGAGAGAAGATCTTCATTGCTGGTGCTTTCCGAATTTGCTCCACAAATTCAATTTCTATACCATGTGTGAAACTTAGATCTAGTAGACAGAAATGTTCTCTGAGATTTCTGTGGAATATTACTTCTGCAGAACACTGAACCCTTTTTTATCTCATCATAGTGATTTATATCTGCTTTCCCATTGCCATAACTGCAATCCCTTCATACTTTTAATTTCAACTATCATTCTATGCTTTAGATTTTATTTCCTCTTATATCCAATTTAATGGTTTCTGAGTCCCATTAACACTTTAATCCACTGACCCTTCCTCTCAGTGCCACTTTTTGTTTCATAACCTCCTTTAACTGGCAGCAATTTCCATGTGTGTTTCTCATGCTCGTTCATTCTCCCTTGTTGCCTCTGTGCTTGTCACTATGGATTGAACTAGCTTGACTGAACACAGCTCTGGTTAATTCCAATGCTTCCTTTACTATACATGAGTTTGAACAGCTGACAATTTGTAATGAGACCTCCCTTTCCCCCCTCTTATCCTTATAAACACACACACACAGGCATACCCCTGTCTTCTCATCCTCCTTTAGATTTATGACCACTAACCTTTTACCTCCTAACACTGCATCAAAATCCAACTGAGTTCTCTAGACTAATGTTTGGCGATTGTTGTCTGTCACTGGCCAGAGAGTAAGGAATATGAACTTTGAAACCATACGTTTTCTTTCACAATACAGTCATCAGAGCAAAGGAAGAACATGGACTGTACACAAATGGATGACTGTAGCTTTCTTCCAACAAAACTATTCACAAAAAGCATCAGTAGGCTAGATTTGGACCATAAACTGTGATTTTAGGGTCATCCTTTAAACAATCCAATCTTTTTCTATCCTACACAACAACTTGTTACCTTCTTTCTGTCCTCAAGCATACATCCTTCACCCATGACAAGTTCTTTCTATTAACCTTGCTCTAGGTCGTTATTAAACATTCGAAGAATTAGAAGAGAGGATTCCCATGTTCTTTGCTTCCTGGATGTTTGCCTATATATTTCTATATTTTGCCCTTTTACCTGTGGACAAAATACTTTTTCCCCCTCTGAGGATAGCGCCATCCTCCCCTCAGTCCCTATAACAGCAGTCTGTTTCTTTGCATCTACTGCAAGAACTGTTTGAGCAATCTACTCTTTTTTGTCATGCATATTTCCTCTTTCATATATTATTTACGTCAGCATATAAATATTCTATAGGTGTTTCTATCTAAAGATAGGGAAAAAATAGATAAAGGAAAAACCCATCCCTTCTACTTCATATACCTTTTCTGCTCCAATTCCACATGTCTGCTCTTATAACACCTGCAGTGAGCTTTGCTATTATCTCCCTTCAGTCCTCTTCCTTGTCTTGAACCTGTGTTAATCTAGTTTCTATCTTCACCATTCTACCAAGGCAAACCACTAGGCTCTTGGCAATTGTCTGAATAGCTGGAAAGAAAGTAATATGAACTTTCCAACCGTAGGTTTTCTTGCACAATTCAACCATCATAGCAAACGAACACAGATTCTACAGATATGAATCTGTGTGGACTTCTGATCAGGCTCTCTTATTTGAATCAGCACAAAATAACTTTTGCCAGCAATCCTCAACCCTGCATCACTACACTTCCAGAAACCACTGAAGGTCCCATCCACAACTTCTTAGAGACAATTGCTCGCATTCATGGGCTGCAATCTGTTCTAAAAGATGTACTCTTGGAATTTCCTGACTTGGAGGTGTTCACAGATGTCAGTATCTTTATGGAGGTAGGTCAATGGCTGCCTGGAATAACTATAGCAACTCTGGAAGAAACTCTCTGGGAACTCCCTTCTGGGACAACAGCTCAGAAAGCAGAGATCATAGCCCTAATGCAGGCCCTGAACCTAGCATAAGACAAAGGTGTCAGTATTTGTAGGGACAGCATACATGCCTTACCTACCCTTCATATACATCGAGCCATATTCCAGGAGAGAGGCCTTATTGTGGCTGAGGGGAAATCAATAAAAAACAATTCAGAAATGCTAAAACTTCTCTCTACTCTATGGAACTCAAAAAAGAGTTTCTGTGATACACTACCTAATGTAACAAAAAGGAAACTCTAAGGAAGCCAAGAGCAACAGAAGGGCAAACTTGGCAGCTAAGTAGGTAGCTAAGCTGAAATCCATAACAGAACTTGTGGTCCTTCTGACCTCAGCCTTGGCTGAAACACTGACCTATTCAGAAGAGGATGACCAATTCTTCCAAAAGCCCCCAATACCATCAAGAAAGGATAGAGACATACTACAGACAAGATTGTTCTACTCCAGTTTCCATGATGGACACTTGTAAGGCGGCTACATCTCAGTCCTGCCAAGCTGTCAACACTCCTATCCCAAAACTACCTCATCCCTTCCTTACAAGAAATTCTCGAAGACATTGTCTTTAAGTGTATGACATGCCAAGCAGTGAACCCCATCCAAGAAATTGTCTCCAGAAATCAGGGGAAGGAAGAAAGGGGAACAGCATCTGGGGTATTTTGTGAAGTTGACTTCACACAGGTAAGGTCTGGAAAGTATAGTTACAAATACCTCTTAGTTTTTATGGACACTTTTTCAGGATGGACCAAAGCCTTCCTGACTAGGCAGGAGACAGTACTGACAAAGAAACTTTGGATAAGATTATACCTCAGTTTTGGGTGCCAACAACCATTGGCTAACACCATTGCCCAACATTTGTGATTCATGTTATACAGAGAGTGTAAAAAAGAATGGGGATTGATTAATTGGAAACTACATCACACACACACACACACACACACACACACACACACACACACACACACACACTCCCCAGAGCTCAGGTTAGCTAGAAAGAATGATGACCCTAAATTAACCTTAGGGACTGGTGAGGACTAGACAGCATTTCTCCCCTTTGTTTTGCTCTGGATTAAAAATACTCTGTACCTTCAATGGCTCACTGCCTATGAAATAATGTTTGGGAGGCCATCTCCTATGTATCTATCCAAAGTCAGGTCTGAAACGTTGGCAGAAATATCTACCCTTTTCCTGCTCAAATATATTCAGGTATTACAAACTACCCAAGACACTTTTTATCCATTCCTTAGTCATCTTTACATACTGCTATTCCTGAATTCCACACCCACAAATCATTGGCTTAGTGTGAATTAGGTGACACTGAAGGAGATATTCACAGTCTATTGTTAAGGCCCTCACACTGTGAATCTGACCACTCCAATAGCTGTGAGGGTAAATAGAGGGTAAATGGAACCATCACTCCCATTTAAAGCCAGTCCCAGCTGGAAGAACTGACACAGATAACCCCAAAGAATTGTACCATTCAATGAGACCTTCAGGATCCCATGAAAATAAGACTTATATCTGTCTAATTTTGCTATCCCTTATGGTTGTCTCTTTCTCTGACCATTCCCTTTATAGACATACCATTTGGTGATGAAAACTCACAGAGAAGAACACAGGGAGAATCATTGCAATAGTATCCCAACCTGACATCTATACAGCCGCAAGTTTCAAAGTGGACTTAGATAAACTTTTGCCAGACCTTGGGCCAAGCTGCCTCCCAAAGAGCTCACCATGGCATACAACATATAGAGGCGATTAACTATCAAAAGGCTGCCATGCTGTCCAGATTTAAAAAGAATACCATTTCTGATCTCAACAATTTTATACATGTCCTACAGAAAGAGCCAGAGATCCCTACTGTCAGGAAGAGAAAGAGTTTTATTGCCCTTATTGGTCCTACATGACTTGGTAACGAGGATAGAACCCAGACAACTTCATAGATATCAAAATTGAAAAAAAAAAGTGAGAGAGAGAGACTTGTAGGGCAGCCCAGACCTATAACCTGGTCACCATTACCGTTAAAATAGGACAGGTTCCTGCATCATGAATAGAATGACAGCTATCCATGGGACCTCCTGGAATGGGCTAGCAGCAAAGACCCAGGTATGCTTTATACCATCCATGAATTAGCCTTACTGTCAAGCTAAAGCCCATAGGACCCCCGGTGAAACACCCAACAAGAGCTACCATAACTCCCTCATGGCAAACCACTCTCATGACTACCCAGAGACCAGTGGCTCTCACTCTCCACAACCAGAGGATCTAGACTCCCCAATGGATACAGGTCTGGTTTTTGCTAAAGGGTCCCCTCTATTTCATATAATTGATGCCACCTCTAAATGTTTGAATGACCCAACCACAACTTAACCAGGGATTGTTGGCTCTGCTCAGATCCACAGACTCCATACTAAATTGGACTTGTGGTGTAAGAAGATTCATCCACTTAAACCCTAACCACTGTCTTTATAGACAACTCATCCACCCTATGTACATGGGAGACAACTTGACATTAGGGGACTTCAAGGGACAGGCACTGTTTTATGTCAGACTCTGCCATTTCTAGTGACATTTGTATATTTTATTCCTACATCCCCACCAAAAGGAACCTCCCTTTACAGAAGTACTCCCAAAAGTTAAGGATAATCTCTTAGAGAAAATAAGACAGGATGGATGACCAAAACTGTCTCCAGTATCTTTTCAACTTATCTCCATGACTGACCACTTTCAGTACAAGCTTAACTTGGCCCCTAGTTCTGTTTCTTCTGGTCACATTTTATGCCCCGTGTGTGATAAACTTCATTTTACATTTTGTCCAAGATATCATTAATGCTGTTAAGCTTATGGTCTTGAGGGTGCGATACTACCCTTTGCATACTGGACAAGAGACAGAACATCAAAGATTTATTCAAGTACAAGAGAACACAAGGGGGAATGTTAGGAAACAGTTTCCTGAGTTCAGCCATCCCAGGAACGTAATCTACCTTACTGGCAAGAAAGAGAAAAAACAAACAAACAAACAGAAAACCAAACAAAACCAAAAAACCAAAACCAAAACCAAAACAAAAATACAACAACAACAACAAAAAAAAAATCGAAACCAAAACCAAAAACCAAAAAATACCCCAAAAATCAAAAAACGAAAAAACAAAACAAAACAAACAAACAAAAAAAGAAAAGATCCTGAGTTCATGTTCCTGGCACCAGACCTCAACTCCTATCCTGCTCCTTCAGATGTTTCATGTTTGTCTATTAGCCAGTAAAGAATGCAGAGAGGGAAGTTGCCATTAACCTGTCTAAGGCACACAAGTCATAAATGTGCTGCCTGTCTTGACTTAATTAACCATGTGCAGCTTGCCCACTCCTTGGTTGCCTTATCATTCTGAATTCTGGATCTCCTGGTTCAATTGACTGTGTGCTGTTTACCCACTCCTTTGTCTCTTCATCACTCTCACTTCCAGGTCAGAGTCTAGGAAAAGACCTGACAGTAAAAGCCGACTCAATGAACCTGAAACCAGGTTATGCAGATATAGCCCAGGCAACAATTTTAACTTCCCTGTTTAATCCCTTGTGTCAAAATAAGATTGGTTAATGCAACAGCCCACCTGCTCCTCTCCCCAACCCCGTGTTTTGTACTTACCATATTTAAAAATAATGTATGATCTCTCATTTGGGATACGGTTCAGATCCTGAACTGGCCATCTTCCTGTGTGAACAGAAAATAGAGTTTTTGTTTTGAGTTTCTTTCTTTGATGTGAGCTTTCTTGGCTTCCACTCCAAACCCAATAAGCTGCACAGATTCTTAAATATCCTGGTAGGTAACTGACCTGTGTGAATCACAGGTATGGACATGAAACACATGGACGGCCTTTGTTTAACAGGGCGTGTGTGTGTGTGTGTGTGTGTGTGTGTGTGTGTGTGTGTGTGTGTGTGTGTGTGTGTGTGTACTACACACGCAGGTGCATGTGGATTGCTGTCTATGTGCAGGTAAGGGCACGCACAGGATAAGACTAGAGCCAGTGATTGGGCGCTGGGTAAAGAAAGTGGGCTGAGAGTCTTAGAGAAAGGAGAGATAGGGAGAGACAAGGAGAGGAAGGAAGATGGAGGAAGAGAAGGAAGGACCAATCTGAGTGGCTTTAAGTAGCCATGGGTAGCTATGAATTAAGGGATGAATTATTACTGGACAATTTGTCCAATCTAGTTATGCAGCTTATATCAATATCAATTGGCTCTGAGTTCTTTGTTTGGACATTTTGTTTGGGCATTTACTGATATAAATCTAACTGACAAATTATTAGAGTTTTGATTTTATCAGGTTTCAGGGATTTGTGACAGCAAATCACAGTGGGCAGACGACTGAGAATACAACCAGAATCCTCAGCAGGACAACAGTGAGTTCGGTGGTTGCTGCATGGGACCCATGCAGACACTGGGGCCTGGAAGATGGTGCTAGTCATTGTTCGTGTGAGATGATTTTATACACACACACACACACACACACACACACACACACACACACACACACACACACACAATTCATGCAACAGGTATGTGCCATGGTGCTCTTGTGGAGGTCACAGAACAGCAAAAGTCAGTGCCCTCTTTCTACTCTGTAGGTTTGTAGGTTTGGGGATTGAACTAACAACTTTAGATTTGGTAGCAAGTGCCTTTAGCCATTGAGCCTGCTTAATGGCCTTATAAATTACTAAAGATATTTTCCCCATTCACTAATGTATATGACCACACTCTTCACTGGTATCCATGTTAATCTTTAAAAATATATGCACCTGAGTTTTCACCAGCTGTCACAATTTGTTTGCTTTCTTTTTTCACAATGTAAATTGTATATTCAATATCTAAGATAGGTTAGTATCTTGATGAAACATTAACCATTATTTTTGAATTCTGTATCTCCTTTCTGTGTCCACACAGAATATACAGTCTTCATCACAATGTTTAGTGCTATCATTTGCCTAGGACAGGTTACGTCAAGAATATCTTTCCTGCTTTAATTGTTCTAACAAAATAATATTAATGAAATGAATTTTTAGAGAAGATATTGACTTTGATTTTACTTATTTGTCATATGCTAGGAGGTAAGTTCAGCTTCATGATAATTTTAAATATTAAAAGGAAGAAAACAAGAGAGCCCAGTCCCCATGGCAACTACAGCTGCTAAGTATCAGACTGTGGACATTCTTACTCCCATGTATGCTTCATTTTGGCGGCCATGTTCTTAATTACTTATTATTGACTATTATCATTCTAATTTTCCAGAAAAAATGAGTGAAACAATTCGGCAAATTTCCATCATTCAATCAATCTATTCTAGCCTTCTGTCAAGGCAAAATTAATTGTGTTTATTTCCTTAATAATAATCTTGTCAATCTTGGAGAAAAGCAACATGACTCACTAGGCCTCTTCAGTATCTTCTCACTGGTGCCCCTTTCAAAGGTTATTTCACTCATTTGCCCATCTGTAGGCTCAGAGTTCACAGGCTGGTTTAGAATTTTCAAAAACGCTGAATGTGAAAGACTAAGTTGCTTCTAAGAAGAAGAATGTTGGCATGTTGTCTAATGACCTATGTGACAGTCAGTGGTATACAATTACAGCAGGAACTGCCTGCTTATTCGTGCTGAGTGAATGAACCACTGTTTGAATCAGTATATTCTGTAAAATTGGGTTAGTCATGTGTCTTGTGAGTCTTAGAAAATTCAGCTCCTCAGTATGTGTATCATGCTTATGAAAATGCTTGGTATTATGGTTAGTGATTTTAACCTCCCTTTGGAAAGGACATCATTTGGATTTTGTCTCCCTGAAGCTTTTGATTTTGTCTTGATTTGACACATCAATTCAAAGAACAAATCTAAGAAGCAAAACTAAACCAGACAAAAACACATCTGCCAAATCCCTGGAATGCCTCATTAGTTCAAGTAAATGTCAGCTTGGCTGTTATTTTTCATGGAGGCTGGGAGGTTATTTTTGTTGTTACTGTTGTTATTATCAGTGCTATTATTTCAGAGGTTGAAGAACTTCACAAGGACATAGTAAAAGCTGACAAATCAATTTTGAATTTGGGACGATGGAATATGTAATTGTAGTCTTGTGCCATGACTCTTGGGTGTGCAAAGAAGTTTGCTGTTGACCAAATATTATGCTAGACATGACAGCTTACACTAGTTTTGATTTCCCTTTGGGAGATCTTGCCATGTCTTGTTTTGTCTGAATGCTTTGTTCATTGTGTATACGAAAAACAAGATTACTACCTTTGCCAATACAAACAATACTTTTCTTTGGAGCCTTTTCACCTCTATCTTTTCTCCTTGTCCTTCACTTTCTCCTCCCTTCATCTTTCTCCTGAATGCAAACAAAATGAGTTTAATAAATTCCTCTGAGTATCTATGACAGAAGATTCTGCAATAAATATGCACTAGAGTAGGATTGGAGGTTAGACAAGTTCTAATTGAGAAGCATAAATGCCTCCATTAAAAACTATTTTGTTTTGTAAACAATATTTTAAAACGTTGGAGTTACTCTTCTTTGGAATTGTTTTTACATAGACCCTAATGGTACTGCGACAGCTGAAGGCCCCTGGAGAAGACGTTTATCAATTCTCAGCTAAGTGTTGCTTGACAGGTGATGTAGGCATTCCGTGAGAAGACAGACTGAAATGCTTATATGTGTATATTTCATACTTTGGGCTTCTCATCCCCATAATCAGCTGTCATTACCTGCTAGGGAAGAAGGGTTAATTCTTTTGTTAGTCACTCCCCACTGCAGAGGGCTTCTTCTCCTCCAAACCTCCAATCAATGCTCCTCCCCACCTTTGAGTTTTTGAAACTATGACTGTGCTCGAAGATGAGGGAGGCAGTTTTCTTCAGGAGAACTAAATAGAAATCAGCGTAGAAACCTCAACCATTTCTTTTCCTACTTTGCCTCACACATGTCTTTTCAGGAGAATGTACAGCCTACCAATGCTCACCCGTCCTTTCTCTTACCGCTCAAAGTGTTTCAGTATGAACTCCCTTACCTGGCAGCCTCTTAAACAGAGAACCCATGACCCGTGAAAGTATACATATGGAGTGAGATCTTCATTCTTGCAAGTGCCAGCTGATTTAACTGCACTTCAGGGATGAACGACGCTATGCTGCAGCAGCAGTTTTTACTAGATGTTGACAGAGTACCAGGGACCTTTTAAAGGTAGTAAGTTAGATGGTTTTGATTTTCAGTAATTAGGCTTTATATAATATTGCAGAGCCTAGGCATGTCAATTCTCTTTCCTGTTTATCTTTTTCGGTTCTACCACTTTACAGGGAGCTTGAGTATAAAGACGTATATTTAACATTGCTGAGTCCATGTGCTTCTGATTTTCTCACAGAGGAAAATGGGGCTCAGGATCTTTTGTGTCATCAGCAGCCTCTAGCTCTGACATTATGGCTTTAACTATGCTTTTATGTGCACTTGAGTTGCAGCATAGTAAGCTGTTCTTTCTTTTTGTCATTTATTTATTTTATGTATATGAGTACACTGTCACTGGCTTTCAACACACCGGATCCCACTACAGATGGTTGTGAGCCACCCTGTGGTTGCTGAGAATTGAACTCAGGATCTCTGGAAGAGGAGTCAGTGCTCTTAACTGCTGAGCCATCTCTCCAGACCCATTCTTAAATGTAATCAGTATAAAGTCAATCTGTGAGTAAATTTATCTCTAAGAAAAGCATGAGTTAGGTTCATATGGGTAAATGATAGTAAACTCTGGTACGCTTACTATGGCTGCTAATGATACTTACATGGCTCTCTATGAGCTATAGCAGACGTGGAAGGTGTTCAGTCTCATGAACAGTTAGAAAATGCTTTTAGAAGGAACACAAAGGATGTACACCTACTATGTGCAGAACCTCTTATATACCATTTCCTGATCAAACAAATTTCTTCAAGGAATTGTACTGCGTCACAGGCTTGGCAGTATTACTAGTAATAAAGGCATTGCTTGTGTATCGTCTCCATATCACTGTTTCTTAATTTTTAGCATAGTTTGGAAATATCTAGAGCATTTGTCAAACCATATACTGCTGATTCCATGCACAATTTTACTTTATTGGGTCTCAAGACGAACCTGAAAAATTGTAAGTCTATCAAGTGTGAGAAGATGATTATGTTGTACCAACACATTTTGGATGATGTTGAGAACCATTGTGTTCTCTCTCTCTCTCTCTCTCTCTCTCTCTCTCTCTCTCTCTCTCTCTCTGTATATATATATATATATTTTTTAAATTAATTTTTTATTCATTTACATCTCAAATAATATCCCCCTTCCTGGTTACCCCTCCACAAACCCCTTATCCCTTTCCCCCTCCTCCTCCCCTTTGCTTCTATGAGGGTGCTCCACCCACTCACCAACTACCACCACCCCACTCTAGCATACTCCTATGCTGAAGCCTTAAGCCTCCACAGAACCAAGGGCCTCACCTCCCATTGATGTCGCCATCCATTGATAAGGCCATCCTCTGCTACCCATGTATCTGGAGCCATGGATCCCTCCATGGTTGGTGGTATAATCCCTGGGAGCTCTGAGTGGTTCAGTTAGTTACTATTTTCTTCTGCGGTTGCAATCCCCTTCAACTCTTTCAGTCTTTCCTCTAGCTCTGCCACTGGGGTCTCCAGGCTCAGCCTGATGGTTAGCTGTGAGTATCTGCATCTGTATTGGTCAGGTGCTGGGAGACTCTTTCAGGGGACAGACATACCAGGCTCGTTTCAGCAAGCACTTCTTGGCATCAGCAATATTTCTCTTAAAATTGGTGGTGTTAGAAAGGAGTCTGCAGAAAATCAAGTTGCCGAGCCATGTACCTCTTTAATTTAAACAAGATAGGGGCAGGGTTGAGAATCTGTTGATCCTTCTGGGGCCAAAGCAAACAATGGAGTTGGTGAGAATTACACAATTCTAGGAAAAGGAGGATAAGCTGCCATTCAAATCATGAAGTTCATGGTCAAACACTGCTTACAAACAGTGTTTTTGACTTGAAGCACTGGAAACAAGAAAGAGGTCTTGTGCTGAAAAATAGGATAATCACAGTCTTAGGATGAATGACTGAATGAAAGAACTAACTACACATGAGGACTTTCTCTGCATACATACCCTAACTGCTTATTGTCACACTTTTGCAAATGTTACCTTCACTACTTGGAGTGGATCTGTATCTCCACCCTTCTATTGGCCTTCCTTTTCAGCTAAAGTGACATGGTACCCTATGTTCTTTGACCATGATGCTAGTTGAATTAAGAGTTTCTCTTTATCAGTCTTCCAAACTCCCTTTACATAATTTTTCAGTGCCATTCCCAGTTGTTTGCATAATTGTCTGCATATACACATTTTTGTAGAGGACTACTTAACAGGAAGGAGTAACATCCCTATAATAGAGTGGGCATAAAATATCACAAGTATATAAAGATAAGAGGTATGGTAAAGGTTCTAATCTTGGAATCACCTGGTTCTAATATTTTATGAAACTTACTGAAAATATAAGAGAAAAAAGATGTTTTTCCCCAATGGCCTTCTAACCAGCATTCAAGATACATATTCAAGGTATTTCAAATCAACTTTGTTTAGTTATAAAAGTGATATGTGTTCATTTGAAGAAGAATAAGGAAAGGACTTAATAAAAGAGTAACTGAACTGTTGATATCCAATAAATCAAGATTCTCAGTGTTTGGTAATATGTCTACTGTGCCTTTTCTACACAATTGTCTAGGGCATATGTTTAGTTAAAAGCAAAAAGATACTAAAATTTTCAACTCGAAATCTATTATTTTATATCTCCACAATAGATTTATTTATTCTATATATTCAGAATGTATATCCATGTAATCAAACATGTATTTTTTAAACATGTATTTCGCTAACAAAACAAACATTGATTAAGTTAGTAAATTTTCCAAATCAGTAATATTGAAATTTAGCCTGTATAATATTTTGTAGAAATTACTATTCTCTTTTCTGTTGTGTGAGTTGTGTACACATGGGCAAATGTTCCCTAGCTTCTTTTGACTCCACAGATGTAGATTACACGTTAAACAAAGACAAACCAGTAGTATAGATCTTATTCTTTTTTTGACACTTTAATTCTTCTGTATACAGAATGCATACACACATACCACACACACACACACACACACACACACACACACAGCACACGAGATTAAAATTAAAATAATGCTCCATCCCTACTCTCTTTTCTCTCATTTCAATCAAGTATCTTGCACATGGCAATTACTACTTTAGTGAAAATGATGCCCAGAGCAGCAGAAAAGAGAGCTGTGACATAGTCAGTGAGCAGTAGTTTTGTATTGGTGATTATGTATATTGTTTGCTGCAAGATCATTTCATTGATCTGAGAGTGCTTGGCTTGAAAGAAACAATGGCAGCAAACCATGAACAGCAATGCAATGCATTATTCCTTGTCTTCTCTCTCTCTCTCTCTCTCTTTCTCTGTTTTTTTTTTTTTTTTGCTCTCATAATCTGCAGAAAAGCTTACGCTTCAGACCTAATTTTTTTCATTGATAGAATAACATGTAAATAGTACCAAGTTTTAAAGCTATTATGAAATTTAGATGGAAATATACCTGGGGAGTGTACCATTGCAGCACTTGCTAATGAGTATTAAGAGTCAAATAATATATTCTAAGGATCAGAAGACCACCTGTATTGCTTGAGCCTTTGCATATGGGGAGAGGGAGGAAGAGAAGAGGTACAATACAGGATAAAGAAGTTAGGGTTCAGTTCATTTAGAGTCTTGTTAAGAATGTTTGGATTCTAATGATTCTGAGTCAAAAATTCCTGAAGAGTTCAATGTACATATGCCCCACTGACTTATGCTTTAGCAAAAGATCTTTGTGCGACTGAACCCCCAGTGAATGTGATTGTTGGGGGGAGGGCGGTAATGGGGGAGGATGGGGAGGAGAACACCCATATAGAAGGGGAGGGGGAGGGGTTAGGGGGATGTTGGCCCGGAAACCGGGAAGGGGAATAACAATCGAAATGTAAATAAGAAATACTCAAGTTAATAAAGATAAAAAATTAAAAAAAAAAATCTTTGTGCATTTTATTGACAGTAGAGTATAAGGGTTAAGGGCAGTTGCTAGCAGTGCCCATGTGTGACCCTGAATGCCAACTGTGAGGATGCTAAGAAATAGAAGTAGAAATGAGCAGATTTGGTGAGACATTTAAAGGGATTGGAAAGAAAAAGTTTAAAAGAGAAGATTTGCCTCATATAAGTTAGTGTGAAAGACGTGCAAATGGAGCAATTATAGGGTATGGGATGCTATTACAACTGCTTTTATTCATAAAGTATGGAATGTTGCTCAAATGTGGAGAAAGGGGTATTGAGAAAATATACAGTCAGAAAGTGCTTCAGAATTTTTGACTCACATTTAAGAAGCACAAGAATTCAGACTCTATTTAATGTCCTGGAGCTAAAGATGACTGCTTAAGACAAAAGGATGTACCACTCATTGAGCATATTGAAACGTGTATAGGAAAGTGCTTTGTGTCTAGCTGAAGTGTGGGACTTACACCCACAGACGTTAGGTGCCTATAGGACACTGAGACTTATATGCAACCTCATGCTTTGACACTGAATATATCCCTGTTCTTGACACAAACTCAAGAGTCACATTATGCCCTTTCTCTGTTTTCTAGGCTTGAAGAATGTGCCATGAATAAAAGAAATGCCATGAATAAATAAATTTGTCATTAATGAATTTGTCATAAATAAATGAATGAGTAGCCAATCCAAACCGAACTACATATAGACAATAATGAAAGAAGATCTGCTTCACATGGCATGAGATTTGTGTCAAGGATGTCCTAATTCTAATCTGGGAGTATAAGCCTGCTTCTGTGACTAAATGAAGAGAGGGTACCCTTTTATCACTTAGACATTCTGAAGGAATTCTGGCATTTGTCTCATTTGCCAGTTTTGGGAGGTGATCTTGATTGGGCTGATGTAAAACCTAGTGTGTTATTGAAACACCTTGGAGGGTAATCTTCAAAGATAGACATTACTGCATGCTAGTGAATTAAGAGAGCATCTCTCTTGCCTGGGGTCATGAACCTGACACAATTAGCACAGGGAAGTCTGCCACATATCTAATCAGAGGTAGTTAATTCAATTCTCTAAAATGAAGCAGAGTGTCAGTTTATCATTAGTCTTGAGAATTATTGCATTCTGCATACCCCAAAAGGGTTCTATTGGATATGAATGATAACAACCTAGAAATGTACTGATGATAATGAGCATCTGATTGTTCTTGAAGAAAAAAGTCCCTGACATGCATGCATGAATGGTAACTCATGATGGCCAGAAATTTTAAAATTTATGATCATTATAACATGAAAAAATAATTATGAATAATAAAAATCTGTTACAATAATTAGCTGTAATGAATGCTCATGGTGAGTTAAATGAACTGGAACAATTTAGGGCAATAGAACATAATTTGCATTTTGTGTTATGCCAGATCATTTAATCATTACAAGAAAAAGGAGGAAAGAGGATGGGAAAGACAGAGGCAGGGGGATGATAGATGACCTGATGAGGAAATGTAGTCAATTGCTAGGCTTTTTGTCTTCCTAGTTTGTAAAAGAAACACAAATTCTGTCTGTAGCTGTCTTTCAAAAATTCCATCTTAACTTTTTATGAAGACAGGATAGTGTAAAACAATAAAAATCACCAATACAGAAGATGCTCAAACACACCTGAGCTTAAACCTGTATGTGTTTACTTACGATTTGTATAATCTAGGCAACCTCCTTAGCTGACAGAAGTCTCAGGCTATCTTTAAAGTAAGGGTACAGCCTTATGGGTACAGCCTTATGGGTACAGCCTAAATCTTTGATGTGAAACAAACAGATAATATTAAGGTGATGCTAGGCAAATCCTTACTATGTATCTGCCATTCACATTGGTACTTTCATGGGAACAAAAACATTTGGTTTTGTCAATCCTAATCTCAAGTTGCTATCTCTTTTACAGGTTATAAAGCATACATATAAGGTATATGATTTATGAGTGAAACAGTGAAATTGAGGGTCCAGGTTCCATTGCTTCTCCAAGTAGCCCTTCCCAGGGAACATCACACAGTACCTAAGCCATAGAGGTCAACATTGCAAGCTAAACTCTGCACCATTGTACATGTGAGTGGATCTTTTTCTCATTAATTCAATACTGTAGTCTACACACATTCAAAGCATTGAGAAATAGCTTTCACATCACCATGTTGGTAGTCCTATCTAGTAGATATCCTTGTGCTGTAAGATACCCATGGCCCCTACAAAATGAATTCCTCAGCTTGGGGACAACATGTGACTCAGGTGGACTGTTCTGTTAGTGCCATTTCTAAAAGAAGTGGGTTTTTTTTTTGTGCCACTGAGAAGAATTGAAGGGCAGTCATTCACCAGCTCATCCTAGACTCCTGGGCTGACCCTAACCCCACTATCTATGACTTAGCTATTTGAGGCTGATTTGGTGCTAGGCTTGGGTCATTCAGAGTAGCGTAAGGTAGAAAAGGTCTAGAATAGAAAAGCAGTTTACATTTGCCCAGTTTCCAAGATTTCCTTGGATTCCGTCTGCAATTCAAGCACCATGTGCACCTACCATCTCCGTTTGGTCTGAGGATACTGAAAAGGGCATCTCGGTGTGCTGTTAGTTTTAAAATGGAAACAATGAAGGGGAGACACTATGTTCATAAACCTATATAGAATTTCATGGACTATGTCAAGTAAACCTTGTCTTGAAGAGTTTGTATCTTGTGAGAAATCTACCCTGGTTTACAGTAACAGTAAACAGAACTGGGACTTGTCAAAGTTCAGATAGGTTGGCCCTCTTCATTGTGTTGGATCATAAAACAATGTAAACTCTCAACAGAATGGACACGAGGTAAGAATTCTCACACTATAGATTAACTATTATCCTTGATGAGCTCTCTTCTTTCATTAAGAAAAAAAATATAGTAATTAGGATTCCCACCCTAGCCATGTCTTGGCCTTGCTGCTTAGCTCTTGTTTATTTTTGGTTTTGTGTTCGCTCTTTTGTTTGCTTTGTCTTTCACACAAGTACCCGTGATTCCCCACTGGCAGCTTTTGTCTGTTCTCTGGTGCTTTGTTTAACAAAGGCTACTCAATATCCTAGCATACCTGGAAGTTTATTTTCTACTTCTTTCTCTAGATCTGGATAGTTTTCCCACTTCTTCCTTCTGGACTCTTCTGAGGTAAAATGGTTGGTTTTCATTCCTGGCTTCTTCCCCTTGAAGATATCTCTCTTCGACTGGTGAGACAAATGCTTCCAAGCTGACCAGAGATAGGCAAGAACCTGCTTCTTGGAGGTTGATGTCATTATGTAGGTGAAGGCTGACAAGATGAGCTGAGGCCTGCCATTGGACGAGAAGGAAGGGAGGCGGGAATAGAGGTTTTAGAAAGAGAGGGAGAAGCAGGAGAGAAGGAGCTGGGAGAGTCAAGATGGAGACGGTAAAGGATGACCCAGATCCAGTTGGTCTTGAATTGCCAACGTAGTTGGGATGGATTTCTGTAGGCAAATTTATCTTATTTAGGTTGGAGGTTTATATCCTTCTCAATTGGTTGTGAGTTTATTGTGTGGATGCATTGTGGATTGAGAATTTAATTTATAAATCAGATCGTTGGGCTGCAATTTGTTGAGTCTAGATTTCACTGGGTTGTCAAGAGTGTGAGTAGAGTCCATGGCACGATAGGCCAGCCTATGCTGGACTTCTAGAGCCCTGATTTTACCCAGTAGATGGTACCAGAGAGTTCGGCCTAGCAGAGGGATGCAGGGAGAGATACTAACTAGAGATAAATTATGGTTAGTTCTATTTGGCCCCACAGGTGCCAGAACTAACTCTCGAAACCAGTGTGGTAAGCTGCCACCTGGATCAGCTTGTGGACCACGTGGGTAAGAGAGTACGTGTGAGCAGTGTGGAGCTGTTGAGATAAATTAGCGCTGGTTCGTACGGCTGGAAAGAGCAAGAACTAGGGAGATAGCAACTGCTCGGGTCTGAGAGAAACCGGGAGAGAAGAGCCTGGAGAGACGTGCAGAGTGGTTGGCTGCTGGAGCTGGTAGCACCACGGTTTTTTTTGTTTTGTTTTGTTTTGTTTTGTTTTGTTTTATTTGTTTGTTTTTTGTTTTGTTTTGTTTTGTTTTTTGACTGCAACACTTCTGATAAAAGAAAGAACAATGAAGTCAGAAGGAGGAAAGATTTCTTTAGCAGCACTAGCTTTAGGAACTGTGCTCCAGTTAGAGTTTTCAAGATAGTGCCACAGGGCTAAGTTTAAGGCTTCCTTTTCATTGACCATAGAGAACTTGCTATAGATTAGATGGTCTCATTTACTAAAAGGACACATTTGTTGATCAGTATTTACCAAAATGTCCCATGCTGATTTTTTTAAGGTTTTTAAGAACAAAGTGTGTGTACAACTAACCGTTAATCTGGCAGATATGAGGAGAAAAACCGCCTACCGGAATCATCATGGCCAAATTAATTAAAGCAAGCTTTTTTAATCATGTACATGAGCTTCTTTTCCTAAAAGGGAGAGGGGTTCAAGAGATCTGCATTGGGCAGGGGGATGATAAATTTTTTATAGTTCAGGAGTAGAGGAGGGATTGAGAGGAGGGATTTTGCAGGCAAGTACGCAGGGTTACAGGAACAAAACATAAGCCTTACAAGTTGGTTATAATAAGTCCCTGAAACAAAGACATGGCTGCATGGTGGTCTTAACAAGGTGGCCATAATGAGATGGCCACAATAACCTTTGAAATAAAGGAATGCTTGCATTTTCTGGAACAGACAGCACAGAACTATTTGTAGTTGATTTTCCAGGTGAAGCATAGCCCAATCCCTGAGAAACAGATTTAATCATAAACAGGAATTACTCTATTTTATCCTTGTTATAAGAGGGCTTTCAGGGATATGAAAGAAGTAGGGTAGTTTATCACAACTTTTTTCACAGTTGGTGTTAGCGTCAGGTAAAAGTTAAAAGAAAAAAAAAAGCAGGGAAATTCTTAGATTGCCAATTATCGCAGTTCCCTAAACAAGATTTGTTTTGAAATTACTTTCTAGAAAACTGTTTTGTTGAACGGAGAGGACGTGACAGAGACGAGGAAAGAGAAAGGTTGGTTCATATAATTGCTTACCTTTTTACTCAAGGGAAGAGATAATATTTATCATTGCTGATGCAACAGATTTTAGGGGACTTCTAGTAAGCAAAATAACACCCATAATTGAATTTCTAATCTTACCTTTTTCTCAGGGGATCCACTGAAACAATTTTATTCTCAGCTATCAAATTGAAATTTCTTAAGAAAGTAGTATGTAGTCATGTTGTTTGAACTGACTTTAATCAAAGAGTTCAAAGTCCCTTATTCTGAAGTTTAGATTTGTTGTTTTATATTAATTGCATATGTTTGCCATTTCTGGGTCAAAGCAAAATTTTCCCGAAACCAAATACTTTCATGTAAAGACAAGGATAGTTGGACATCAAGATGTATTTTTCCCTAGGATTGGTTTGAAACTATTTCTTTTGATAGCATTCTGCCTGACATGTTCTGTGCACCCAACACATCAAAGCTGAGTCTTTCTTTAAAACAGAGAGGAATCCCTTTAATTTTGTTTTCCTTAGAAAATGAATGCTTCGATTTTTTTCTTTTTGTACACTATAAAAAATAAAACAAAACCCATCAATAAATTTTCAAAAAAAAAAGGGTCTTCAATAACCTTGAGTAGAAACGGAGAATGCGCAATTCTGATTTTGAAGTGTAGAAACTGACAGCTGGAGGAGAAGTTGTTAAAGGGGTCACTTGCGGGGTAGAGCTGTAAAATATTTAATGCTGATCTCGGGGGCCAAAATCAGAATGAAGGCCTTCACCTTCCCTTCCCTTCCCTTCTTCGATTGTGACAGGGTGACATAGTGCTTAGTGCCTATCTTTTTCATTATCTTCATCTTCAAACTCGTGGGTTCTGGCTTTCTGAAGCACCCGAGCAGTAGCTCACATATTTCTTTCTGCACAGGACGTAGATAACGGAGACCGTGAACAAATGCCTTTCCTGAGAGGATCCATAAAACACTGATTAAAATATTATTGATGAGAACATAGCATGGATAGAAATTACATGAGATGACTGCTGGTTTATGACTCATCAATACTTTGTCTAAAATGTCATATAGATTGAAGTTTTGGAAGACGGATTTTTAAGAGCTCTCCAAATGTGTGTGTTTCTTACAACTACTGATAGAGGTATGTTGAAGTCAATAATACTTCCAAAATTGCACGCGTGTGTTGTTTGTTTTTTAACTCTTCTTGAGCGTGTAGAGCTACTCTGAGGATTGACTGCTGTATTTATCATAAATAAATGACCAAATGTTATACTCAATTATTAGGGCACAAAACTCCACTTAGAGAAGCAGATAAGCAATATCCAACTTTTCTCATCTATTTACATCTTCAACAGATATAGGCTAATGTAAAAGACCAGTGGCTAAGTAAGTACTCCCTACAAAACACAGAGAACCACAAGTTTACTTTTGCCTGTGAAACAATCTTAGGGAGAAGAAAATTCTGGAACAAGTTAAAACTGGCTCTTAGCAGGTCATATAATATATGTTTGGTTCTCACTGTTAGGTAAGTCTTCCTTGACTGTCACATGACACTTTGGAAGAAGAATGTTTTCAACAGTTTCTACTACAAGGGAACCTGTATGGGTACACGGCATACAACACCTCACTATTAGGAATTTCCTCAGCTTGATTCAAGACTTGTTCCTTTTCTGGTTTCTACATAGTTGGTTGCTTTATAAAAGTATCCGTCACAGGCTACAGGCAGATAAGGTAAGAATTCTATCCTTGCCCAGATGCCAGACAGCCTTCTAGCTTGGCGGCTAATACAGCTTGTTTTCTTGAAGTTCCTTGAAGAATCTAAGAATTCGTTTTTGTTAAGTGCCAAGTCTACTTAAGCAAAACTTCCATGGTTAACACATTCTTCCCTAAATTTCCTACAGATGAAATCCATAACCAAATTATGCCTATGCGTTTAAATGTTTCTACAATCTCCTGCATCTCTCTCATGAAATATCTTATTCAAATGATAAACTCTTCCTGGTTTGATTACAAACTTTTATATTTATCTACATATAAAGTGATTTATTTTAAGGACTTGGGTCACAGGATTATGGTGGATAAAAGTCTGAAATTTATGGGGATAGCCAGGGGGCAGTTTCCAGCTGGAAACTCAAGATAGAGTTTATGTTGAAATCTTAAGTTTGAAATCTTTGGGAAGATCAATGGGGTTGAAACCTACGCAGAACTTCTGTGTTATAGTCTTGAATCACTACTGATTATTCTCTAGAAAATGATGTGTCTTTCTCTAAAGACCTTCAACATAGTGCATTCACCCATTTTATTAAGTATAACATAGTTGACACTAGTATTATTAAATGCAACAATAAGATACCTTTATTGCAATATTTCAACTATTGTTTGCTGTAGTGACCATAATTTAGCCAAATGGACACATGGAATTTAACCCTTTTCTCCCTAATCCATTTTTGATAGTGCAACAAGAATTTTGTTTTCTATACAGGAACCAGATGGTATTTTTCTTTATTCATATCTTCAAAATACTGTCGTTCCAGTTCTGTGTCTGTTCCATGATACTTCAGTTTAAATTTCAGTTTAAATGCCCTACCTTTAAAACACTGCACAATTACTTGAAAGGTTCGTGTGAGTGTTAGATGCTCTTCCAGTAATAAGAATTCCACATGTCCAGTAGCACTTCATGTTTGTGTGACCACTTGAGTAAGTATGTGGGCCAGCTCTTGTTCCCTTATGTGCATGTTTCTATTTGTCTTCTGAGTCCAACACTGCATGGTTCACATTGAATCCTCAGAAAGATCTAAAGAAAGAAAGGTTGGTTAACAAGTAAATGGATAATTTAGTAGGTGGCATTACTCTGATAAATCTGAGTGCTGTATGTGAATAAAGACCTCTTATGTTGTTCTTCAATTCCCAACATATTAATGGGGATATGAACATTTTTTGCCTAAGACTATTGTGACTTAGAAATACAGAGATAATAATCAATAAATGGGTAGGCCTGTACTTGCACACTCAAGAAAATATTATAGCATACTTGTTGACACTCCCTTGCAGAGAACAGATTTTCTTTTTGCCAGTAAATATCAACTGCTAAGGGTTAACACATTCTTACCAGAAAATACACAACAGAGGCTGGAAATAGTTAACCTTACTACCTTTCCTTCTAGTACTAGCTAGGTGACATAGTACTCACATTTTTCTTTCAGAATTAGATTTATTTTTTCCAACATACTATTTTTTATTGGTTATTTAAGAATTTCATATATTGTACCCAATCATACTCACTTTCCATTCCTCCTTGTTCCACTCTTCCCACCCTGTGCCTTTACCCCAAAAAATTTTAAGAGAAAAATACATCAAGTACAATTTGTGTTGCTCATATACTCATTGGAATATGGTTAGATTCTCAGTAGATAGCCCCTTAAATATAACTGCATCATCATTGTATCCTGACAACAGATTTGAAGAGCTACATTTCAGCCATGTTTATCCTAATTTTTAAGGGCTGTCTTCAGTGGCTTCCTCTCTAGACTCTTTCCTTTTGTTGGGTTAGAGAAAGGTTGTTGTAGAATCCTTCTATATCTCTCATTCTTAACTATGCATTTGGTGACATTGATATCACTGAAACAGAGACTTTTCTGCACACTACAGCAGGGATCATAAACTTCCACATGGTTTCGCCTGGCTGCAGGGACCTCATCATAGCCTCCATTAGCAGCTTCTTTTTAAAATGAATGGCTTGTATCCTATATTATTGAATTACAGTGAGAGAGGATCAAAAGAAAGGATATATATGCAGATTATTTAACATTATTCATGGGAACTATGGGGTGTTCACAGCATCTACTTTGTTTTCTGATCAATATAAGTTCATGAAACATCTGAAATATTCCATCTGTGGGTTAGAATGGTAAGGGTATACCCATACATTCTGGCTCTCATTTCGATAGGAACTTCAGTTATATTCCATATATTTATATCCATTTTCATAATTTGTGACCTACTTTCAAATATGTCATTCCTATCAGCCCACTTGATTGGTTTCTGAGAATATATTTGCACAGTCATGTGTTAGAGCATTAGCTTCTATTCATTGGACATATACTAGCCTTTCTGACGCATTTCACTCTACAAAAAGTATTTCCATTTTTACACATTTTATTGTTATTTAGGAAACACCCATTTCCTTACAATCAACCAATCAATCAATGAATCATTAATCAAATTCTATCAATAAAAATAATCCACAGTGCTTCAAGCTAAGCCCTATACCTTTGCATTTAACTACAAAGTATCTGGTAGCATTGGTAAAATAATTTGGAAGAGCAAACAAGAAAATGGAAAAAAAAACTAAACTAGAATGTCTAAAGTTGAAAAATTGCTTATGAAAGAATTAACTATGAAATTACCTAAAATGCTGCACAACCTTTCATTACTTCAGAATTTTTATACTAAATCAACATCTATTATTAATCTGGCTCTCATTACAGTATATTCTAATAGTCTGGAGAATTTTTGAGATAGAATTAACTATATCAAGATTCTTCTTTAATGATCGTTATAATCATTGTCTAGTTGGTGTTTGCCAATTGTTTCTAAATTCTTCGAGAGCATGAATCTTGCTGTTCATGTTTTCTTATCCCTAGGGCTCAGCATCTGGTGGGTCATCAGTAAATGATAATTGCTTCTAATTAAGCTAAAATAGATGGAATTTGCACAAAATCAAATAATACTCAAAGTGAACAAAAAACTTAAAAGCATTTCAGTTACTATTTTCTAGTGTGAAAACAGATATTGTTTCTAAGTTTTAGGATAAAAGATATGTATTAAGACAATGTTATCAATGTTTCTATTCTTTTCAAGCAAACAATAATAATTCAAAATCTTCTAAACATAAGCACATGTTTGTGTAGACTGAGCAATTTACCATGTCTGGCATTGGCCAGTAATTTCAATGACCTTTGCATTCTTCAAACATCTGCTACATCTCTCATAAATAGGGCAGAATAACAAGTAATATAGAGGAAAACGTTGCTTAGGGGTTTAGAATGTAAGTCTTCTGGGCAGGGGGATTATGGATGTATATGCTTTTAATCATGGAAGATTATAAACATTCAATCAGATGTTTTATTGAAAAATAAAATAGCTCCTGAACAAGCACTGGAATTTGAATTGAAGCAGGCATCTCCCAGAATAGGCAGGCTTCATAATAATAGCAGTGACCATTGGGGAAAGATTTTTAGTTTTTTCAAGAATATTAACAACAAGTTGAAATAATGAACTTCCATTCATTTAGCGATCTTAGAGACACAGGTATAGGCTCTAATTCCATTATGAAGGAACGGAGGTCCAAAACATTTAACGCCAGTCACAAAACAGAAACTGAAAGATCGACACTTGAATCCATTCCTTCGATGTGCTCAGTGCCTATCTCTTAGAGGCGTTACCAGATGAAGGTAGAGAAGACAACAGCTTTGATCAATGGTTTCAATGCACTTGGTTATGTTCCTCGATCTTTAAATACACTAGTGTATTTTATCTTCAAAGAAACTATAGGTGCTAATTGACAATGAGGAGACTTAAATGATTTGTTCAAAGGCATACAACTAACATGAGAGGCCAGGTTTTGGAAAAGAAATAGCCTTTTAAAATCTAATTTTGGTATTAATTTTAAATTCTAAGAAAGAAGGTAAAATTTACTAAGTACCTTTCAAAGAGAACTCTGGATATGGTAGTAATAGAAGGACTGACTGCCTCCATTCTCTATTAAATAAGATAAGTCATGGATAATTATTAATTCAAAATACAGCATTTATTAAATGCCATCTGTTTAAGCTCGTTCTTCCAAATATTTCCCAAATTAATAGTTTGTTAAATGACTCATGAAAATAGTATACACTACTATATTGTTTTGTAAATGTGTATGTGTTTATGTATATGTGTGTTTATATATATGTATTATGTTTTTCTATATTTAGTTTTATAGAAATATCCAGCCCAGCAATCAACTTTTAGGTTGTATCTCTTTTATATACCCTTGCAGTTTGAGAATTTCCATCTAAATGCCAGGCAATTTGCAATTACATTTTGTTTTATGACCTTTCAGTTCCTATCCAATCTACTTGACAGTGTTCATCCAACACCTGTGGCAATTTTGCCCAAAATGGGAGTGTGTTTTCCTGAGACACTAACTTGGGCTGAATAAATCAAATCAAACTCAAAACTTCTGCAACGTCTATATTATCAATTTATCTCCAAATGGAATGACATAAAAAGTCGTGTTTTCTGGCATGATTTGTTTCTTTAACATCTATGCTGATTCCTGTTCATGCATGGACAGATGCTTTTTAAAATGAAACTGGTTACTATTATGAATAAGCAGTTCATCATTCTAGTGAGAGTCGAAATAAATGGGTTGGACGGAAAGTAGAGATGATATATGACCATCACAAAGAAGATCTTTGAACTTTATCATTTCTTCCATGAATGTGGACAAAATAGGTCAAGAGAGTATGTAGGTGATATGTGTTTAATATATAATCGTTTTCCGCTCTTACACCACAACCAAATATTCATGGGTGCATTCTTTTTATCTTTTAAAATAGAACATTCATTTTGAGGGGCAGAGTTGGTGACCTGTGCTGATTTCTCTGCTTTCCACAATGCAACACCTATAGAAGACACTCAACGTTCTCAGTTTGTTTCCACTCTAAATTGCAGAGTTATGTAAATAGTGATTGGGAGTCCCCCAGAAGTCCTTGCTTTCATTCTTCTTTTGGTTACTATTTGCTGTATGGTCATGAATAAATTATTCATACCTCAGCTTTTATCTGTGCATTCGGGTTAATAATAATTATTCTTACACCATGGACTCAAATGAGATCTTTATCCTTTGGGATGGTACATTGTAAAGACTATGAATACTAGTGACTTAATCGTTTAGTTTAAAAGTCTTACTGAGCACCAAATAGTTAAAAAAATAAGTTGTTTTTCCTCAAAGAAAACAGATAACAAACTATATAATGAGTGCTATAACCTACTACTTGAAAGTCGGGTAAAAAAGTATCTGAATGTTTTCTAGAATCAAGGCAAAATTCAAAGTGAAAGCAGTCTACAGACACCCAGATAGGCACCTGGCCACAGGTAAAGTAGGGGAGGCTTAGATTTTAAAATATGTTATCAGAACGTTGTTACAAAGTTTAAACTTCATATTTATGCATTTCTTATTACTATATTATTTACTTTGTGATGAGACCCTTGTTTCATATGTATTGTTGACAACTTTCAATTTGCTCCCCAGAACAATTTTTAAAGCACGTGTGTGTGTGTGTGTGTGTGTGTGTGTGTGTGTGTGTGTGTGTGTGTGTAATCGCGCAGAGGACTTTCAAAGTTTGAGAAATGTCATAGTGGCAGATTCTTCCCACACCTCTGTGAGGCTCAGTCACAATCTTCAGGGAAAAAAGGAAGATATGATAAGGTAAGATAATTTTCTGGCCTGCTGTGGACTCTACGCTGCATGACTTCCTAAGAGTTTTAGCTTGACTACATCGATGCCGACATGTCTTTGTTGTATGAAATTTTATTAAAATGGGTAGTTCAGATCTAAATTTTATGACTTTTGGTGGCACCTAAAGTCTTTCTATCCTTACCATTACCTACCAAGGAAGGTGACACCATTACTAGCTACCACTATATACATGTACATACGCAAGGGGGAGAGTAAGAGAGAATGGTTTCTTTCCTCTTAATGACTCATCTTTAGACTTGAACACACCATTCCTGTCATACCGGCAAAATTTATCATGGAGTTTTTGCAAATCTCAGTGAGAAATGTAGTTCATATCGAGTAAACTCTTGGTTTTTCTTCAATGAGGCTTAGTTATCAAAACAGCTATAGGTGATGGTAGTGGGGTAGCTCAGAGAGTATTGCGTTGAAAGCCTGAGCACTCGAGTCTGATCTTCAGAACCCACATAGAAATGCTGGGTATGGTGACATGAGCTCATAATCTTAGTATTGGGAAGGGAGAATCAAGGGGATTCCTGGGGTTTCTGGCCAGGCAGCACAGGCTACTCTGTAAGTTCCAGGCTAGCGAGCGATTCTGTTCCAAAGGAGATAGACGGCAATCCTCAGCATGGATGGAATTTGTTGTTTGACGTTCGCACAGCTGTGTACTCACATCTACTTACACTAACATGTTCACACACACACAAACACACACACACACAAACACACACACACAAACACACACACACAAACACACACACACAAACACACACACACAAACACACACACACACACACATTAAAAGGAAGAATAGATATGAAAGAATCATTGCCAGTTGGTGTCTTGTGTATATTATTGCCCTAATTCCCTACGAATGATCCTACTGACCACGTCCTGTAGATTAGATAGCTGAAATTCATAGTCAGATGCTTATTTCTTAAAAATCACTTACCTTTGGATATCATGGTAGGAATGTTACAGCTAGGGCTCTACCACACTAGGCTATCAAGATGAAGAGAAGGAAAGTAGCTACTTCATGTTCTTTTGCAGGACAGCCACTGTTTCCTCTGTTACTGGAAGCCTGTGCTATCCAGGCAAGTTGGTGGGAGGTAGATTTAAATGAGAAAGATTAAATCATTGAAAATAGTGGCTAGAGTTAAACCCTCAGAGGAAGCACAATTTGTTTTCAATTTCTTGATTACACAGACTTCAAAGAGCTTTGTGTAGTTGACACCTCCGAGGGTTTTGGTGTATGCATTTGTGGTGTGTGTGTGTGTTTGTGTGTGTGTGTGTGTGTGTGTGTGTGTGTGTGTGAGAGAGAGAGAGAGAGAGAGAGAGAGAGAGAGAAAGAGAAACAGAGAGACAGAGAGACAGAGAGACAGAGAGATAGAGTTTTCACCAGCTTTATTTGAGTTTTTGATTCAAGAGAACAAACTAGGAATGTAAGTAACAAATTCAATCTTGAAATTTTGGCACTGACAAGATCATTAAAACAATTGTAGGTACAAAAAGATTAGCAAGGGCTTAATGATTTGCCCAAATTTGGAGACATGACTCATGAGTCATGAAATGGATTAAAAATTGCTTGGGCTAAATAATTCTATGTGTGAAATAATTGCTTAAACAAAGACATTTGAATGTTATTTGTACAAAACTAGTAAGAAAAGTTACATAGGTGAGAAAGTTCTGTGCTTGTCAGCATGTCAGTGCTGATATTAGGGAACAGATAGATGTGTAAGGACAGCATACTTGGCAATTCACATTCTTTGTCCTTTCTTTGTCCTATGAGACATAGGTACAGTTCCCCAGTGGCCTTTTGAGTTATTTGTTTACCCTTCATATCGTTTCAGCGGAAATCAAATTTTAATTTAGAGCTTTGTATTTAGATTTCTTGTTACGTGAACCAGAATGAGATTCTCTCTGTTTCACACTACACCATTCCTCCCTCACCTACAGGCTTTCGGGGCAAGTGATTTTGGAGGACGGTGGTTGTGCTAAGAGCAATGATGTTTCCACAAGCATAACCCTTGAATCTGAAAATGCGTGTTCCTACATAGTAAGCATCGTGACTTTAAAAAGAATATGAGCTGTCCAATAGGTAGTTTGAAAATACTTCCTCTTTCTAGCTGAAATTTTTGTGTCTATTGGCTTACACCATGATCCGTATCTCCTCGATCAATCCCAGGTAACCAACATGCAACTCTGGACTTCAATGAGATTAACTTGTTAACCTGCCTTTCCTTATCTATCTGTGTTTGTGTGTGTGTCAGGAGGTCACATACACACAATTCCTGAGGTGCAAATGTGACAGTCAGAGGACAGCTTACACTGGTCAGCTCTCTGTTTCCATCATGCTGATTCTAAGGCTCAAAGTCAGGCCACCAGGTTGGGTTACAAACACAAAGCCAGCCTAGCAAGCCAACTTGCAAGACTGAGATCAACTTTTTTAAAAACTCCATGTTTAATTGAGATCATATGGGATTCATCCTGTGACTTTCTCAACTAATACTATGGTAACTACGGTTATTAATTACATCTTACATTTTGATTATCGCCAAGACAATAAGTTTTAAGCAATCCAACATATAAAAATGTAGTAGTTCAGGTAACACATATATTAGCTGGCTAAACTTTTCACATTTCCTAGTATATAGAAATTTTGGGCAATATTGTTTACATACCTACATACACACATAGTCACTTAACACAAAGAAATAATATCAATTATTTTCCTTAATAAAGTAAATAAACTAATAGCAAAGGAATGACCAAATCTTGATGCCAGAGATGAGGCTTAGCAGTTCAGAGTGCACACTGCTCTTTCATGGGACCTGAATTCAGTTTCCAGCATCTGTGTCAGGTAGTTCACAACCTCCAATGACACCAACTCCAGAGAATCCAGTGCTCTCTTCTGGTCACTCTCAGGACCTGAAATCCTAGCAATTCCAGTCTCAGTTTTCTTTATACTCTTACAGCATCGGTCATAGATCCCTGTCATTTACCCAATGTACATTACCAGTGTGTTGTGTTTGTGTCTCACGGTAAGAGACTTTATGTATCTTCTACTATGTATCCAAAATATGAAATGACAGAACATAAAATGGAATACTGCTTTAAATCTAGGTTCTGTTGATGCGATGTCATGAGAACAAGTGGCATTGGTGCTAAGTATCTGAGACTGGTTGTGGCAGAAGATGGATTTTTTCACTCCATAGGCAGTTACTGACTTTCAGTACTGCAAGGCAGAAGGCACCTCAGATTTTCTGCAGACATATCATCTTCCCAAAGCTCATCTCACAGCTACTGTGTGGCTTGCACTTCATTTTTATTGTAGCTTTACTTTAAATAATTTCCCCAAGGACATGAGAATTTTGATGTGAAATATACAATGGAATGAAAGATTATATTGGTCTCTAATTGTTCTTACATTCTTTATCTCTTGAATCTACCTCATTACTCATTTGATGAGGCTTGAATAAGATCATCTTAACATTTACTGGTGCAAATGTAATCTATAAATCACTGGAAGCAACCACAGGCCGAGAATTTCTTATCTGCAATGATTGGATGCAGCCTTGTTTGATTTCAAAAGTTATTTGTTTGCTTTATTTTTCTTATGCGTTTTGGGGTATCTGAACAGAATTTGCTCAATGATCATTTCTAATCTGAAAATGCACCAAGAGGAATGAAGTAAAATGCTGAACCCCTCGAGTTGTCATGTGATTGCTCTAAAGTTATGGATTTCAGCATTTGCTTCACTTTGCACTTTCAAGATACGGATGTCCAGCCTTTGTTATGTTATATCATATCATATCATATCATATCATATCATATCATATCATATCATATCATATATCACATTCACATCACATCATATTCTTTTTATGTGTAATATCTATATTGAGTGAATACTAAGTGCTGCTTGGTGCTATGTGAAAAAGACAAAATATGCAGCCCTAATCAAAATCTGATGCAACCATTGTTTCTGTTCATTGAAGAGTGCAGTATTTAGTCACAGAAGGGTAAATGTGCCTTCCAGTGCTGCAGTGCTCCCAGCAGGGGTGTGAAGTCAGGCCTGAGGAGTACAATTCTGACACGCTTTACTTGTTAGTTTGTGATTTCTCATGTGATTTGGATTTTTCTCAAGGATAAAAACAGTCAAAAGTATTAACAGTTTGCTTCTAGCTTGATTGGGTAGAAAAGATTGCTGGTTTCCTTCACTATCCTGAGATCCAAATGCATTATTTTTACATATGGGATTTCTTTGTCTGAATAACATACTACCAAAAAATAATTATATTGTACCTTTTCAGATACTTTTCAATGAGAAAAAGTTGTTTCCTATGCTGAGATAAAAACAGGTCATGCTTTTGAAGGTTAAAATTTTACCTGAAACCTGGGGTCCTGCAACTCAAAATTATGTTTAATCTCAAAAATTGTTGCACAACATTGTGAATGTGTGGGTTTGTTGTTGTTGTTGTTGTTGGTTTGGTTTGGTTTGGGTTGTTTTTTTGTTGTTGTTGTTGTTGTTCTGTTTTTGTTGTTGTTTGTTTGTTTGGTTGTTTTGTTTGTTTGTTTGTTTGTTTGTTTGTTTTTTTGAGAGCGCAGATACTCCTCTACTCCTCTGTGGTCTTCGTGGCCATGTTGCCCATCCCCAAAATACATATGGAAAATGAGAGTGTATGGTTTTGTTTTCTTTCTTTTTTCTTTTTATAGAGATGATGTCAATCTCAATGTCTTTAATAAGCGAGGATGGCTCCTGACATACAAGAGAATTAAAATCCTGCTTCACAGAATTAAACAAAGCTCCCTTTTTATGCAATATTCCATCATCCACAGGTCATTTTGCCTACTTGCTTTTCAGACTCAAATTATAAGTATGTTCAGAGCCAATTTCAAAAAAAAAAACAAAACAAAACTTTTTTACTTTGAAATTTTTATTTGACCAACAGCCTCGAGATCTGAAGGGGATTACATTTCCCCCCTCTTTCTTATTTCTTGAACTAGCATAAATAATCCTCTTTGTGATAATACCCTGTCTCCCAGAGTGCTTGTTTATCATAAGAGAACCCCGTTTCCCAGCACTCTAGAAGCTGGCTGACTTTCTGATGCAAATGTCAGACAGAAACCATGTTTGCTTTTCTAGCCAAATCACTTAGGCTTTTACAACACTATGGTTGATTTATAAGTCTTTTGAAATATTGAAACTGCCCCTTATACTGAAGGAAATGCAACATGTAGCCATGTTAGTGTAAAAACATTTAAAAGAGTAATTTATAGGGGAAATAGGTTGGGGGCTTTGGAAAATACTAAACTCTGAGCCAACTAAGAACTGTCAGTGAGAAATGCACATATTGGAGTGTAGCTGAAGCCACTCCCTAGGGAAGATTATAATCTGTGACTTTGGATTTAAATAACCTTTACTGGGATAGTCAAATGAAATAAAAATAGCATCAAAATCAACTGTTTGGTTTCCTATAGTGTATCTCTTTCTTTTATTTTTTGATTGTCAAAGTATCTATCAACCATGTGTGATGAAAAAAATAGAGTATCAGAGTTAGACATTTGACTGGGAGCATAGCTCTATTTATCTAAAAACTGAGGAGAATTCAGAAAGGGGCTAAATTATTATACATATTTAATGTGCCAGCAACACTGATGAGCAACCTAGGTGTTATTTTAAACCTCATTCCTGCCTTTCCTGTGATAATTGCTGTTTCGTGTATCATTACTTTGGAAATGGAAGTCAGAGAGGTAAAGTATCATCTTACCACATAAGTTATTAGACAAACATTTGAAAAAGTATGCAGCCCAGAAATTCTTTGGAGAAGGTAAGATCAGAGTAAAACTCATACAATTCTTTAGAAAACAATTCTGTTAGACATAATTTTAGAAACATAAAGGAATGATTAAGTATAATTAGTAAGTATATTTTCCAACCATGGTTGGGTAGGTAGCAGTATAGGAGTGTGAAATAAGTCCTGAGAATGGATGACAAAACCGCAGAGGAATTCTTCCCTAAAACATGGGAACTGCTGTGAAGGGGGACACAAAACACATTCCCTAAGACCATGCTCGACAGCACACGCATGGCATAAAACCCAAAATGGATTATGGGAGAGAGAACAAAGGAACAAAACGAGAAACAGAATACTGATTAAACCCAAATGCCTAAAAATACACATACTTGCCTGTTAATTTTGTCATCTTAGGGGGTCTGAACCTTGTATATGTTGTTTAGGTCAGTGAAGAAAAAGAAACCTATGGCATTAACCTGCGAGCTTTCTGATGGAGACCAATAATCCCAACTACTCTGGAGGCTGAGGCAGTGGGATCACAGGTTCAAGGTGTATGTAAGTTACAGAATTATCTTAGTACTACCTGGTCACCCCATCAGACTCTGACCGGAGCTACAAACAAAATTATACTTTTTTTCTAAGTATTGGCGTATGGTTTGGAGATAGAACATGTGCTTAGCATGTGCTGGGCCCTGGGTTCAATCAATAGCAAAGCTAAAGAAGTGAAAGAAAAAGGAAGAGGAGGAAGAGGAGGGGAATGAAATATAGCCGTCTTTGACTTCAAAGGGCTCTCAGTCCAGTAAACATGACAATAAAAATAGTGGTAATACCAAGATGAGGGTGGTCTGCAATGGTCCTGGGTGAATGCAGGGCTCTAATTTATGTATCAGTCACCAGGAGAGGTTTCATAGTAGAAGAGATGGTTAAACTGTACTAAGTCCAGAAAAAAAAAAGATTAGATGAAGGTGACACATACTTTGATGAGGTGTCATAAAAAGGGTAGAAAGTACAGTCTAGAGACATAAATGATTTGGATTTTCGGAAAGTCAGATTCCAAAGACTCAGGAACGGGTGACTGATAGCGAGAATTAACACGACCATCCATCCCTTCAGTAAGTCAGACTTTTTAATTGTCGCCACTGGCAGAAGGCTGTTCACCCATTCACGGTTTCACAAACACCTATTCCATGTCAGAGGCTCTGGCATTCTGTAGACTGTAGTTCTCCGATGTAAAATATTATATTTGAAATTGCTACCAGGTGAGAATAATGACAGGTTGACTATTTGATCCTGTGAAATTAAGGATATCTGTGGCTTGTTACTTTAATATTATAATTGAGTTTAAATGGTAGCTAAGGATCACAAAGGATTCTAAGAATAAAAAAAAAAACAAAATATCTCTATTCATAATAGTGCTATGAAGAATAAATAGGAGTAAGCTTAACAAAGCATGTTGAAGATTTGTATATTAAATATACAGAAAACCTCATGGAAAGAAAGTGACTCAATTAACTGGAAAGACACTTCATACTGATTAGAAGATTAAGTATTGTTATGATAGAAATGATTCCAAAACCAGTCTCCAGACTCAGAGCAATTCCTGGCAGAATCTAACAGCATTTTCTCAGAAGGAAACTGGTTGTAAAGTTCACATGCAAATGTTAGGTGACCAGAATGACAACAGCTTCATCAGAGGGAAAATAAGTTTAAAGTCTAATAGCTCTCTATCAGTACATTTTACAAAAGGCCTGTTGGTTACGTTCCTCAGGTCTGCGGCAAAATATCAGAGAGAAGCAAGCCAGATAGTATATTTCCGGTTTGTCTTACTTGTGCTTAAAGGGTACACACAACCCAAAAGTAAATGTGCGTTTATTTAATCAACTAAATACAACTCCTCACAGCTAAAGAATACAAAATAATGGTAATGTTATTTTCATCAGCGGCCAGTTCAACAGTGTTCAAAATGTACTTTAAGTATGCATTGAAGCTAGGAAACTGACACAAATGTATTTCCCTTTCTGGGATTTTGGTTTTGGGTAATAAGAACAAAGACAACCATGTACAGTTGTATCGGTACTGAATTATGTGACCAGTTTGAGAGGAAAACAGTTCCTAAACTTCATGGATAGCTCCACTCTTCACACCAGAGACTCGTCCATGAGCTAGAGACTCATATTAAATCTTCACACAATTTTATGTAGACTAATGGAAGCTTGGCATTTATACATGAAGGAAAACAGAGAACAGAGATGTTCTATGGTTTATATTAAGGAAAAATTGTGGAGTTTTCTGAAAAGACAGCCAGGCTTTATGGAAGACATTCTAGAAATAGAATGTACTAACAGAGTCCTGAAGAGTGAACTGGAGTTAATGGTATTAATGAATTGGAATGGGTGACAGAACCCATAAGGTTCTAGAAGTGAAGGGTGGATGAATCGTTCTTCATGGCTTGACTTAATACATCAAGATTATGTCATTTGGATTTAAGTCTGGGAAGAGAAGTTTGAAAAAATGCAAGAAATAGTTTGACTGAGAGTGATAAAAGGAGTTGAACTTTTTGTAATTGGATTTTTTATTGGATATTTTATTTATTTACATTTCTAATGTTATTCCCTCTTCGGGTTTCCCCTCCATACACCCCCATCCCTTTCCCCCTCCCCTTACTTTTATGGGAGTACCCATACCTACCTACCCACCCCACCTCACCTCCTTGGCATTCACCTACACTGGGGCATGAAACCTTCACAGGTCCAAGGGCCTCTCTTCTCAGTGATGCCAGATAAGTCCACCCTCTACTACATATACAAATGTAACCATGCGTCTCTCCATGTGTACTATTCGGTTGGTGGTTTAGTCCTTGGGAGCTCTGGGGGATTTGGTTGGTTGATATTGTTGGTCTTCCTATGGGGTTGCAAACCCCTTCAGCTCCTTCAAGTCCTTTCTGTAACTACTCCACTGAGGTCCCCGTGCTCAGTCCAATAGTTGGCTGTGAGCATCGGCATCTGTATTTGTCAGGCTCTGGTAAAGTCTCTCATGAGACAGCAATATCAGGCTCCTGTCAGCAAGCACTTCTTGGCATCTGCCATAGTGTCTGGGTTTGGTGTCTGTATATGGGATGGATTCCCAGGTGGGGCAGTCTCTGGATGGCCTTCAGTCTCTGCTCCTCACTTTAAGTGGATATTAGGCAAAAAAAATTCAGCATATCCACGATTAAAACTCACAGACCATGTGTTCGAGATTTTTCCCCACTTTTTCTTCTGTTACTTTGAGTGTATCTAGTTTGATAGGGAGGTCCTTGATCCACTTGGAATTAAGCTTTGTACAGGGTGATAAGCATGGATCGATCTGCATTCTACATGCTGACCTCCAGTTGAAATGGAGGTCATTTCATTTGCTGAAAATGCTATCTTTTTTCCATTGGATGGTTTTGGCTGCTTTGACAAAAATCAAGTGACCATAGGTGTGTGGGTTCATTTCTGGGTCTTCAATTCTATTCTACTGGTCTATCTGCCTGTCTCTGTACCAATATCATGCAGTTTTTATCACTATTGCTCTGTAATACTGCTTGAGTTCAGGGATAGTGATTCCCCCTGAAGTCCTTTTATTGTTGAGGATAGTTTTAGCTATCCTGGGTTTTTTTGTTATTCCAGATGAATTTGCAAATTGTTCTGTCTAACTCTATGAAGAATTGGGTTGGAATTTTGATGGGGATTGCATTGAATCTGTAAATCGCTTTCAGTAAAATGGCCATTTTTACTATATTAATCCTGCTAGTCCATGAGCATAGGAGATCTTTCCATCTTCTGAGGTCTTCTTCAATTTCTTTCTTCAGAGGCTTGAAGTTCTTATCATACAGATCTTTCACTTGCTTGGTTAAAGTCACACTGAGATATTTTATATTATTTCAGACTATTATGAAGGGTGTCATTTCCCTAATTTCTTTCTCGGCTTGTTTCTCTTTTGTGTAGAGGAAGGCTACTGATTTATTTGAATTAATTTTATACCTAGCCACTTTGCTGAAGATGTTTATCAGGGTTCGTAGTTCTCTGGTGGAACTTTTGGGATCACATAAATATACAATCATATCGTCTGCAAATTGTGATATTTTGACTTCTTTCTTTCCAATCTGTATCCCTTTGACCTCCATTTGTTGTCTGATTGCTCTAGCTAGGACTCTGAGAACTATATTGAATAAGGAGGGAGAGAGTGGGCAGCCTTGTCTAGTCCCTGAGTTCAGTGGGATTGCTTCAAGTTTCTCTCCATTTAGTTTAATATTAGCAACTGGTTTGCTGTATATGGCTTTTACTATGTTTAAGTATGGACCTTGAATTCCTGTTCTTTCCAGGACTTTTATCATGAAGGGGTGTTGAATTTTGTCAAATGCTTTCTCAGCATCTAATTAAATGATCATGTGGGTTTTATCTTTCAGTTTGTTTATATAGTGGATTACACTGATGGTTTTCCATATATTAAACCATCCCTGCATGCCAGGGATGAAGCCTACTTGATCATGGTGGATGATTGTTTTGATGTGCTCTTGGATTCGGTTTGCCAGAATTTTATTGAGTATTTTTGCGTCAATATTCATAAGGGAAATTGGTCTGAAGTTCTCTTTCTTTGTTGGGTCTTTGTGTGGTTTAGGTATAAGAGTAATTATGGCTTCATATAAGGAATTCGGTAGCGCTCCATCTGTTTCAATTTCGTGGTATAGTTTGGATAGTATTGGTATGAGGTCTTCTATGAAGGTCTGATAGAATTCTGCCCTGAACCCATCTGGACCTGGGCTCTTTTTGAACACATGGACACTGGAGAAAATTTCCTGACCAAAACACAAATGACCCAGTGAGCATGATTGTTGGGGGGAGGGTGGTAATGGGGGGAGGATGGGGAAGGGAATGCCCATAGAGAAGGGGAGGGGTAAGGGTTAGGGGGATGTTGCCCCAGAAATTGGGAAAGGGAATAACAATTGAAATGTAAATAAGAAATACCCAAGTTAATAAAGATAAAAAAAAAGAAAGAAAATAAATAAATAAATAAATAAATAAATCTTTAGAAAAACAACAACAACAAAAAGAATTGATAAATGGGATCTCATAAAACTGCAAAGCTTTTGTAAGGCAAAGGACACTGTTGTTAGGACAAAATGGTAACCAAGAGATTCGGAAAAGATATTTACCAACCCTACAACTGATAGAGGGCTTAGATCCAAGATATACAAAGAACTCACAAAGTTAGACTGCAGGGAGACAAATAACCCTATTAAAAATGGGGTTCAATTCCTCCATTGTTGGTGGGATTGCAGACTGTTACAACCATTTTGGAAATCAGTCTGGAGGTTCCTCAGAAAATTGGACGTTGAACTACCTGAGGATCCAGCTATACCTCTCTTGGGCATATACCCAAAAGATACCCCAACATATAACAAAGACACATGTTCCACTATCTTCATAGCAGCTTTATTTATAATAGCTAGAAGCTGGAAAGAACCCAGATCCCCTTCAACAGAGGAATGGATACAGAAAATGTGGTACATCTACACAATGGAATATTACTCAGCTATCAAAAACAATGACTTTATGAAATTCATAGGCAAATGGATGGAATTGGAAAATATCATCCTGAGTGAGGTAACCCAATCACAGAAAAACACACATGGTATGCATTCATTGATAAGTGGATATTAGCCCAAATGCTTGAATTACCCTAGGTGGACAGAACACATGAAACTCAAGAAGGATGACCAAAATGTGAATGTTTCACTCTTTCTTTAAAAGGGGAACAAGAATACCCTTGGTAGGGAATAGGGAGGCAAAGTTTAGAACAGAAGCTGAAGGAACACCCATTCAGAGCCTGCCCCACATGTGGCCCATACATATACACCAAACTAGATAAGATGGATGAAGCAAAGAAGTGCAGGGTGACAGGAACCGGATGTAGATCTTTCCTGAGAGATACAGCCAGAACACAGCAAATACATAGGCGAATGCCATCATTAAACCACTGAACTGAGATTGGGACCCCAGTTGAAGGAATTACAGAAAGGACTGAAGGAGCTTGAAGGGGCTTGAGACCCCGTATGAACAACGCCAACCAACCAAGGCTTCCAGGGACTAAGCCACTACTCAAAGACTATATATACATGGACTGACCCTGGGCTCCAACCTCATAGGTAGCAATGAATAGCCTAGTAAGAGCACCAGTAGAAGGGGAAGCCCTTGGTCCTGCAAAGACTGAACCCCCAGTGAACATGATTTTTAGGGGGAGGGCAGTAAGGGGGGGAGGATGGGGAGGGAAACACCCATATAGAAGGAGAAGGGAAGGGGCTAGGGGTATGTTGGCCTAGAAACTGGGAAAGGGAATAACAATTGAAATGTAAATAAGAAATACCCAATTTAACAAAGATGGAGGAAAAAAAACTCACAGACCATATGAAGCTCAAGAAGAAGGAGGACCAAAATGTGGATGCTTCAGTCCTTCTTAGAAGGGGGAACAAAATAATCACAGGAGATAGAGGGTAGAAGGAACTTGGGAGGAAGAGGGGGCGGGAGTGGGAAAAGGGAGACAAGATCAGGTATGGGAGGATATGGGGATAATATAGAAAGGGTCAGGAAATTGAGCAGAGGTGTGTAGCAATGGGGCATGGAGGACTGGGGGTAGCCACCAGAGAGTCCTAGGTGCCAGGAAAGCAAGAGGCTCCCCACAACCAACAGGGATAACATTAGCTGAAATACCCAATAAGGGGAGGTAGAACCTGTTAGAGATCATATCCAGAGTTTAGGCAAGGCCCCTAATTGGGATATGGGACCACTCACTCATCTCCAAATCTTTAACCCAGAATTGCTCCTGTCTAATGAGATACAGGGACGAAGTATGGAGTTGAACTTTCAATGTGGAAAGACAATTGAACTTTCAGATATTAATCTGGATACACTTAAAATAATACTTTGATAATAGTCTTGGAAAGAGATTAAAATACCCTGTGAGAGTCTACACCCCTTGCACATCTGCCTTCCTGTGTGCTCCTCTACTCATCTGTTAGGATGAAGTCTTCTGTACTTTGTAATGGCCTTCCTTCTCAATCACTCATCCTTCTCAGGTCTATTCGTAATTTTTATGCATTTCATAAGCTGATAGTTCTCATAAATTATAAATCCAGATGTATAAAACATTTGGATCTTATCTGCTACTCTTTTCCTTAACTCTAAAACCCCGAGGAAAGTAGTCTGTTCTGTTTATACAACACGGTCATGGCTATAGTCTAGTTTCACCTGTAGCTCATAACTCTACGCTTTCCCTTTTCAAGGGTATGAAAATGGGGAAGTTCATAGCAATACAATAAGAAATGATTAATTTTAACACATTTGTACACCTAAACTTACTGTGACAAACAAAAGGAGAAATGATTATCTATGGCCAAAATGTGTGTAGCCCTTCTCAACCAAATTATGAATTGAGATCTGGTTGTCAGTGAGATGATATTGGGAAATGGACCTTGGAAGCAGTCAAGTCTTGAGTCAGAAAGCGTCTGTATGTAATTAGCCCACTTGTGAAAAAGGCGACAGAGAACCGTCAGAGGTCACAATTAGAAGTACCTTCATCAGGCATGGAATATTCCAGCCCTTTGATTTGGAATTCTCAGCCTTCAGAATGACAAGATAAAGATTTAAATTCCTACAAGCAATTCATTTTGTAGATTTTTATTTAAAAAAATAACAGCCCAAAGACACTGTGTTGAAAAGAAATAAAGGTTGAAATAGACCAGAAAAGAGAGATGGTGAGATAAGAGTATCATAAGTAGAATGGTGACTGTGACTTATCCTATGTTCATTACAATAATATGAAATAAGACAATAATCTCAACATTATTGATTTTTTTACACAAGGTCTCTATGTCAATAGTATTTACAATTGACAACAATTTTTTCTATAATTCTGGATTCTGTCTACACAATAGGTCTCAAGGTGCTTGAATTTTGATCCTTCCTCTTTGCTTTTTCTTTGGATGCATCTCCCAAGTTTCATAGATATATGGTCTATGCATGGCACCATTCTTTGAAGTTACATAGGCCTTGCTTGTGAGTTTTCAATTTTGAGTTTTCACATTTTTCTTGTAGGAAAAAATATTACCTTCTGAACTAACTCTATTTATATATTGGACATGTCTTCATCCTTATAGGGAAAGCACAAAACTATCAAATTGTAGATTATTGACAGTCCCAGTGGGGACAAGCTCTGGACTGTTCTTAAATCATTTTCCTATCCACGGTGTTCTCAGATCATTTTCCTATTGCAAATAGTAAATGCATAGCTTTATATAACTATCTCATGAGGATAATAATTTAATGATAAAGTCTGATTTATTTTTAATTCTATAAGAATATCATAATGTTGTATATTTTTATTACATTCAGTAAATAATTTTGAAATGAACTTAATTATAGAATAATTATAGTCAAAGATATTTACGAGGACTAGAGTAAAGCAATTAATTGTTATTGTTTGGAAAACTAATATTTCTGGAAGAAGAAATACAAATAGAAGGCACTTGGTTAGAGACATCCATTTAGGACAGAGTGCTCCAAGGTCCCTCCTTCCCTGCAGTGTCCAGCTGTGGATCTCCGTATTTGTTCCCACACATTGTAGGAAAAAGCTCGTCTGATGGCAGAGAAAGACATTGATCTCAACCAATCTCTGCCCTCGGGGCTTAGGGAACCCTACAAAGGAGGAGGCAGAAAGAGTTTAGGCAATAGAGGGGATGGAAGACAGCAAGGCAACAAGAGCTTCTAAGCATGGCAGACAGATACACGTATGAACTCAGCGAGACTGTGGTTACTCAGCAGTAAACGGGCAACACAAAATGCCCACATTATCATTTCCAGAGGGACTTTATTTCATAATGCTCTGTCGGGGCTTTTCATCTGACTGTTTATTCTTAGAAACAAACCTTATGGGTCCTTTGTGTGTATTTTATGTTTTCTGCTTTTATAGGATTTTGTGTGTGTGTGTGTGTGTGTGTGTGTGTGTGTGTGTGTGTGTGTGTGAGAGAGAGAGAGAGAGAGAGAGAGAGAGAGAGAGAGAGAGAGAGAGAGAGACCATGTGTGTCTCTGGTTTTGTTTTTTTTTTTTTTTTTTTTCTTTTTTGGCTTTTTCTCTGTTTATTGTTAATCTTGCCTTAATCTTGTCTGTCTGTTTTTATTTCATGTTATTGTTGTTGTTTTTGATATCTGTGTTTTAAAAAGAGAAAAAAAAAGAGTGGGTGGGAAAGTTGGGAGGATCTGGGAGTAGTTATGGGAGGGGAAATGATCAAATGTATTGTATGAAAATTTTTATTAAAAATTCTAAAAGGCTCCAGGTTAAGTGACTCTGTAGGTCCTCTTGTGGAGTTCTTTTTTTTTCCCCACTCTTAGGAAATGAATTGAATTACAATGAAAATACATACACCGGATGAGGTGGGCAGGAGACAGTATAAACCCTCTGTTAAGCATGAATCATGTTAATTAGTATTAACAGGTTGTTGTCCAGGTATTCAGGATACAGGGCAACAAAATGACAGACATCATACTTGCCTCTGGGCATCATATTGCTGACATAAATGTCTTAGCTCTATTCTTAAGGAAATATGAGTTTATTGCAGAGCCATTTGGATGACCATGGCCTGGAGTGAGAGGCTGAAATTCTTCCTCCTGTTCTTCCAAAAGAGTCCCCAAGCTCCATCCACTGTGAGTGTCTGCATCTCTCTGAGTCAGCTGCTGGGTGGAGCCTCTCAGAGAACAGTCATGCTAGACTCCTATCTGCAAACACAGTCATCAATAGGATTAGGGGTTGGTGCTTGCCCATGAGATGAATATCAAGTTGGGCCGTCTATTGGCCATTTCCTTAGCCTCTGCTCCATGCCCTGTCCCTGGAGACCAAACCACCAAACAAAGAACATACACGGTCTGGATTTAGGCCTCCCCACACACATGTAGCAGATGTGCAACTTAGTGTTTATGTGATCCCAAAACACTGGAGCAGGGACTATCCTAAAAGCTGTTGCCTGTCTGTGAGACACGTTCTAGCTGGGCTACCTTGTCTGGCCGCAGTGGGATAGAATGTGCCTTGCCTCACAGAGACTTGATGTGCCAGAGTGAGGCATATCTCAGGGTATCCTCACCTGCTCAGAGCAGAAGGAGAGGGAAGATGGGGGAAAGGGCTGTGGGAGGAGGTGACCAGGAAGAGGGCAATGAACAGGATGTAAAGGGAGTAAAAACAAACAAACAAACAAGCAAATAAATAAATATTCCAAATAAAATGTATCACCAAAAAATTCTAAGAGGCATAATTTATACTCTAACAATGTAATGAAGAAAAAGTACATGATCTACTATTTAAAAAAAAAAAAAAAGTTAACCAAAATAAAGAAGGGGAAAGAAACACAGAACAAGAAAGACAAATTAACATCAAGAAAACTAATAAAATTAATCTATTTCCATGTGTAATCAAAGCGAGAGTCACATTAGTTAAATATAAATTGTCACTGGATAAAGATTGACAAGAAACAAATCAAAGAAACAAAGACATCTCTCAAGGACAGGAAGAGGAGCCTACAGCTGAAAGAAGTGAAAATGGCAGTGGGCAAGTAGGCCCAAGGATTAAGCACTATTAATCCTTTGGTTTGGAATTGTTTGCAGTAATACAAACTTTGGGGAATCCTTTCCTGGAAAACAAGGTGACTAAATAGATATTAAAATCGGGAAACTCAACCCACTTTAAGAAGACAATCAAATGTAACTTTGGCACAGCCACTTGGGGGAATCTCAAGAGCACAAATGAATCTGGGAACTGACACAGGTAAAAGGATCATTTTATTTGCACAAAGATGGAAACATGGAAATCTTACCAGTCTCTTTCTTGGTGACATAAATTGTAAAAGTACTGGAAAGCAAAGGAAAAAGAATGGTAATAATCACCCTCATCACAGATGAGAAAGAATAGGCTTGAAATCCCAGGGAGGTTGACACAGCAGAAGCCATTGTACTTTGTGAGCTTCCCAATAGTTTACTCGATATCATCATTTATACCAACCTATTATGTGTTCTATTTCTAATCGGTGGATACAATGTTCACAGGATTTGACATATGGTATTTCTGTGATAATAAATTTCAACATTAAAATAAAAGTTCTGTATAGAATCTGTTTCTTTTACGAAAGTTGAATAATCGCATAATGTTAGAAATTTAACAACAGCTTTCATATATCCTCATTAATAAGATAACAACATTAACTTATAAATAAGCTTCATTTCAGGCCAAAGGAAAAACCCTCATTATGTATTAGCTACTTTCAAATGTTAGTGAATTGAAATTACCTGAAAATAATATAGTTTCTACAATAAAACATTTTTCAAAATTTAGACATTAATGCGAATGTATCAGAGTAGTGCCCATCTGAGTGTGGTAATACTGTAGGGATTTTTCCTTTCTCTTGTTTTAAATATTCCTAAAGCTTTCAGACACTGTAAGACTATGATCTCATATATGTAAAATCAAGAAATCATGGTCAATATCAAAATGACTGAATGAGAAGATACAAGAAAATGAGTTTTGGATCCTTTATTATACAAGTGCTTGAATATCTGAGACTCTACCTTAGCTTCCCAGAATTCTGAAAATACTAAATGTCTACTACTTAGAGCAGCAGCTTTCAGCCTCTGGGTTCTGACTCCATTGTGGTTGAATGATCCTTTCACAAGGGTCTCCTAAGACCACAGGGAAACACAGAAATTTACATTATGATTCATAACAGTAGCAACATTATAGTATGGAGTCACAACAAAAATAATTTTGTGGTTGGGAGCCATATTAAATTCTGAGTGTTGTTTTTATATGACATGATGAAGAATCAAAATTAATTAATGACTATAAGATTTTCGTTCTTTATAACTGTTATAGAACATCATGATAAAATGCAACTTAAGGAGGAACAAATTTACTTCATCCTAAAGCTTCTAATCCATCATTCAAGAATGTCAGGGCAGAAACCTGGAAGAGGAAGCTGATGTAGAAGCCGTGGACAGGTGCTGCTTATTAGCTTGTTGCCCATAATTTGATCGCCTGCTTCCTTATAGCACCCAAGGTGCTCTAGGGTGTCTGGCACTGTATATAGTGAGCTAGGTCCACCCAAAGCAAGCATCAATCAAGAATATGTGGCACAAGTTGGTCTGGTAGGGGAATACTCTCAACTGCCCTCTTCCAAAATGACTGTAGCTTGTGTCAAATTGACATAAAATTCGCCAGTGATTTTCCTCCAGAGACCATTGAGAGGACATACTGTTTAGTAAGATTTCTGATCTGGGCTCCAAAAGAAAGACTAAGCACCACTCTGAGTAGATCATTTTCCCTCCCTTTAAACATCTTGCTAATCTTGCCTGGCAGTGGTAGCCCATGTCTTTTATTCCAACACTCAGGAGGCAAAGGCAGGGGTATTTCTGTGAGTTCGACGCCAACCTGGTCTTCAGAGTGAGTTAGAGGATAGCCAGGGCTGTACAGTAAAATAGTGTATTGAAGAAAACAAAGAAAACAAATATCTCATAATGAATAAGCTTACAAAAATGTGTATAAATATATTAATTTCATTTTTTACAGAAGACATGAGCATATAGTTGACTTCTTTCTTTTTTTGTTGGACTTTTTAAAATTTACATTTCAAATGTTATTCCCTTTCCTGGTTTCCGGTCCATAAGCCCCCATCCCACCCCCCTCCTCTTCTATGAGTGTGTTCCCCTATCCATCCACCCACCCCCTCCTGACTCCCTACCCTGGCATTTCTCAGCACTGAGGGGGTTCAGCCATGGCAGGACCAAGGGCTTCTCCTCCCATTGGTGCCCAAAATGGCCATCCTCTGCTAAATATGCAGCTGGAGCCATAGGTCTGTCCATGTGTACTCTTTGGATGGTGGTTTAGTCCCCGGGTGCTCTGGTTGGTTGGTATTGTTGTTCTTATGGGGTTGCAAACCCCTCCAGCTCCTCCAATCCTTTCTCTAACTCCTCCAGTGGGGACGCTGTTCTCAGTTCAGTGGTTAGCTGTGAACATTCACCTCTGTATTTGTCATGCTCCGGCGGAGCCTCTCAGGAAACAGCTATATCAGGCTCCTGAGCTGTCTTCTTTCAAACTTTGGTTTGAAAGAATGGGTTTAATAAATTTAATCATGGGTTAAAACACAACTCTCTTATGACTGTGATTATAATCAAGAAAATATATGTAAAAGAACCATTTATAAAAGAAACATCTCACTTCAGGTTATCAAATAATATGTTTCTATTCTACTATGATTTTCCTGAGAAGAAACTCTGCTATCTGGCTTCAGAAATACAAAACAGCAATGGGGCTTTAGGCAAGATGACCTTCAGTTCCCATAAGTGTTGTGATGTAAAATATGTTTCTCAAAGGGAAAGAAGTATTGTATTTTAGTACTAAAAAACCAGCATGTTTTTAATATTGAGGTCATACTCTTTCCCCAAGAAAAATGTTTCTAAGAAGGTCATAAAATGAAACTGAATTGCTTTAAAGATAATTAAAGTTTATATATCTCAGTATTGCTATATATGGGTATATATATGCATAGAGAGCAGTGAAGTTGCTTATAATAAATTATATGCTCAAAATTTAGTTGGGAGGGGGTGGCGAGATGGATGAATCCATGCCTGGTGTTTTTAATTTATTACCAGTAGAAAAGAAACAAGTTTCCCCAGCCGCATCAATTTGTCACTTTTGTTGACAGACACTATGTACAATAAATTTTCCTGCAGAGTGAATTGCTCAGATTTATATGGAATCTGTGCCATGACTGGAAGAAAAGACTTTGGGCGTAGCTGCATATTCCACTAAAGTCAATTTTCTGTTGCCTCCCTTCTGAATGAAGGAAGAGTTCTAGTGCTCCTGGAGCTATTTACTTGAATGAAAGTAGATTAGGTATCTAACTTGACCAGCAGATATCTAAACTTATAAAACATTACCAACAATAATCTTTGATATTAAACTGCATGTCAAGGATAATTGCCAAAACTCTTACATGGCCTTGCTTTTATTGGCTACTACTGCCCTGGGATATGAACGGAAAGCTCGTCTGTTTATAATAATGTGTGTGGAATTCTGTAGATGCATAAAACAAGCTCAACACTCACAGAGCTGGGATTGTCAATCTTAGCTAAATAATGTAGTTGCATAAAATAACTTATCCAATGCCTCTGCCTTGTTTGCTTCACTCTGACCTGTTTCTGAGCTGAGACTCTGGCTTAGCTCTTGTCTTTACTCTGTACACCTTGACAAGTAAGACACTGTCCCCAAATTGTCAATTAGATGCCAACTGAGGTCTTAGGTGCAGTTTGGGTCCAGGTTGATAAATATGTCTCCAGGTTTTAGAATTTTCAATAGCTATATTTCTGTATTAAAATATATCTTTAATTGCTTTAGATGAAGATCCTAATTTTAGAAGGCTGTGGACTGGTCCATCGCACCAAGAGAACACACACACACACACACACACACACACACACACACACACACACACACACACACGTCGGAATCCAATGATGAATAATATCAGACTGACAAATGTGACCGCATATCCCCTTGCCTCAGTTTTGGGCTTTCTTTTGTAGAGGAAAGTAATTTGTTAAACTTTATTTCTATTTACGAAGAATCAAATGGGTAGCATGTAGAGGTACGTTTATCTTAGACCTTCACTTGGGGTCTTGTTCTTCCCTTTCTCTTGTGTAACTCTGGCTTGTGTTCTTGCTCCACGATGTTTCTCTGAATCTCTGTATATCTGTTTCTGTCTTTGTCTTTATTTCTCATTTCCACCCACCACCCCCCTTCCTCTCACTCAGCCTCTCTAAATGAATGATTATATTCTTCTGTGTACTCTCTGTGTCTCTGGAACTTAAAGAATGTTTCATGCTAATTGTTCTCAATCATGTTTCTTTGGTTGATTTTGTACAGTAAGCATGCTATGGCCAGAAAGGACTTATTTCAACTGTACAGAGAGAGAATTATGCTTTCTTTGGAAATGTATGACCTTTTAGGTTCACAGCTAATAGTAAAAAGGGTTAGACTCAGACTTGTATATTTATTCTAATCACTTTCAGGTTACCTTCTCACTCTATTAAATTCCCTCTAATCTTAGTGTCCATAAGGCAGATTTGTAATGATGAAGGTGAACTTTAGAAAGAGACTGCAAAGTGAAAACTCTGAAATGTATGTAGAAGATGGAAAGACTTCATAATGCCATCTATCCTAGTCATTTTGCATTTATATGCTATTTCACATGAATTGTCTGTGACTTGAATTTATTTGACATTATTTCTATATCAAGATCCAATGTAATATGGGAAAATAGCAATTTAATACACATGTATATGTATATATTATTGTGTTTGTATGAGGTACAAGTTTATAATCTCATCAGCCTTGCTATTTTTTTAGTTAATTTAAGCACTCAATCTGTGCAATCATTTGCATAAAAGAAGAGAAACATTGCTTGTATAATGTAGTCATTATGACGTTTGTTTTTGACTTGTATTTTCAGTTCATGTAGAAAATTCACTTCAGTAGCTTTATCAATCATCAGGAAATAAAACTCCTGGAGATCAAATATACTGAAGTTTGATTTAAAGTATAAGATGTCAAAAATACAGATGATTAGAAGTTTTCCCTATTGGATGATTTTGTCTTCTTTGTCAAAAATTAAGTGTCCATCTAGTTGTGTGAGTTTATATCTTGGTCTTGGATTTGATTCTATTGATCAACCTATTTGTTTCTTTATTAATACCATGCAGGTTTTTTTTAAAACTATTGCTCTGTAGTACAGCTTGAGGTCAAGGACAGTGATACCTCCAGAAGTTAATTTACTGTATAGGATTCTTTTAGCTATCCTGGGTTTTTTGTTTTGCTTTGTTTTTCCATATGAAGTTGAAAATTATTCTTTCAAGGTGTGCAAAGAATTGTTTTGGAATCTCGATTGGAACTGTTACCTGCAGTGAGACTGCCGTCATAGAAGATCTCTGATGCTTCCCCTCAGCAAAGTTACTCATCTCTGCAGCTGTCAGGAGTGAGTGGCACATGGAATTGTACTGGGCTTTGCTTGTCTATGACTTCCCAGGCTTCACATATCCCATATTCCCCATCTCGGGTCTTTTCACTTGTTTGTGAACACTGCCTTATTCATCAGAACATAGCATGTAGTGGCTATCTGTTTCTCCAGACAAGCTTTAAAATAAAGGAATCATCAGTAAGTAGGAAGATTACAGTAGAAAGAATGGCCTCCTGTGAATTGCTTTGCAAGAGCTAGGCACGATTCCAGAATAGAGTGGCAAACTGTCAGTTGATTTGGACTGTCTCCTTCAGCGGCTGCTTAAAGGCATTTCTCAGGACATTATGCATGCCAGTGGTGACTGTTTTTACCAGAATATTGCGCTAAAATCATACTTTCTTAATACTTTGAGATTTTTAATATTTTAAGGGTGATGCCATTTTAGATTAATCATTATTTTTATTGGCTGTTTTATATATTTACATTCCGAATGTTATCCCCTTTCCTAGTTCTCCCCTCTCCCATCTCCCCTCCCTCTGCTTCTATGGGATATTCCCCCTCTTACCCACCCACTAACACCTCAATACCCTGGCATTCCCCTACACTTGGGAAATGAGCCTTCACAGGACCATGGGCTTCTATCTGTAAATATTAGATGCTGGACAACGCCATTTTCTGCACATGTGCGGCTGGAGCCATGGGTCCTTCTATGTGTACTCTTTCGTTGGTGGTTTAGTCCCTGGGAGCTCTGGGGGTTCTGGTTGGTTGATATTGTTCTTTCTATGAGGTTACAAACCCCTTCAGCTTCTTCAATCCTTTCTCTGAGCACAGGGACCCCAGTGGTAGAGTTAGAGAAATTAATCATTATTAACAGAAGAAGCCTGTCAAATATTTTTTTCTGGAAGTTATACAACTAAAATTTTAAATTCTTCATTGAGAAAAAGAAATAAGTATAATTTTTTTAATGAGTAAAACATGTGCTCTCAACACTCTTATTCTGTAAGAAAGTAAATATTCCTCACAGTTAAAAAGTGATAGACATTTTGACATGAGAAACCTAACATTTCATATTTCTTATCCATTATTGCTACTTAAAATTCAACGACATGGATCAAGGAAATGTATTAAAGAATATGAGATGAAGAAAAATGTGAATAAACAGCTGTCATGGACATTATCATATCACAGTCATTAGTGACTTGTTGAAGCAGATACAAATTTAATGCTGATGTTCCGGTTTCCTTTTTCTTTCTTTAATCAGTTAGTCACTTTTTTTGCAATCAAGTTTAAAATATTGTAAATTTTCACATTCACAGTTAGCTGTGAATGCAAGAATGCTGCCATCTTATTTATAATGCCAGTTTATAAACTGGAGCACTCGCAATTTCTGATTTGAATGTTCTATTTATCACAAAATGATGGTGACATTATACTTTCCCTAAATAAGGATTTTTCTGAGAAATGAATTTCAAAATAGAGAAGAGATTAAGTTGAAATTCACATTTTAGAACTAATATAGAATTATTACATGCTTTGCCCATGTGCATACGTATGTGAGTGTCTCTGTGTATGTATCGAATGTGTATGTCTGTGTCTGTGGGGTAATGTATGAGGGAGTATGTATATGCATATATACATATGAATATATACATATATATATATATATATATACATGTGAACAAATGTCTTTTTCTCACAATGTCCTGTTCAAAGGAGAAGGAATTACATTGGATCTGTGGACATAGATAAGTTCATTGCTATATTGACATTCTAATATTTACAGATAAATAACTGAAAAGTAAATTATTTGTATATTTTTCTACATTTGCTGTCTGACTTTCTGAGAGACAATTTATCTAATTATAATTTTGTAATGTATAAGAAAGAATATGATCATCCTACAAAAATATTAAGGCATCTTACATTTTTAAACTCTGAAAAACTTGTGTCAGACATATAGTCAAGATATTTTTGCATTCATGCTAACACCTTCTTTATGAGTTCAGAACTATTCTTACTTCTATCTTATAATTGAGTTACTGAAGCACACATAAATTCAGCAACTTGTGAAGTAATTTGTACAATATGACACAAATATTAATGATTTACAAATCCAGATGAATTAATTCCAAGTCTCATCTTATAGGTTGAAGTACATTTTTATGCTCATAGATTGGCAGAATTAATTTAGTAAAAATGGCCATCTTGCTAAAAGCAATCTACAGATTCAATGCAATCCCCATCAAAATTCCAATTCAATTCTTGGGGTTGGGGATTTAGCTCAGGGGGAGGGGGCTTGCCCAGGAAGCGCAAGGCCCTGGGGTCGGGCCCCCGCTCCGGGAAAAAAAAAAAAAAAAAAAAACAAAATTCCAATTCAATTCTTCATAGCGTTAGAAAGAGCAATTCTCAAATTCATTTGGAATAAGAAAAAATCCAGGATAGGAAAAACTATTCTCAACAACAAAAGAACTTCTGAGGGAATCATCACCCCTGACCTCAAGCAGTATTATAGAGCAACAGTGATAAAAACTGTATGGTATTGGTACAGAGATAGGCAGGTAGACCAATGGAATAGAATTGAAGACCCAGAAATGATCCCACATACCTATGGTCACTTGATCTTAGACAAAGGAGCTAAAACCATTCAGTGGAAAAAAGATAACATTTTCAACAAATAGTGCTGGTTCAACTGGAGGTCAGTATGTAGAACAATGCAAATAGATTCATTCTTATCTTCTTGTACAAAGCTCAAGTCCAAGTGGATCAAGAACCTCCACATAAAACCAGGTAAACTGAAATTAATAGAAGATAAAGTGGGGAAGAGCCTTGAACACACGGCCAGGGGAAATTTTCCTGAACAGAACACCAATGAATTATACACTAAGATTAAGTATCCACAAATGAGTCTTCATAAAATTGCAAAGCTTTTGTAAGACAAAGGACACTATCAATAGGAGAAAGTGTCAACCAACAGATTGGGAAAAGATCTTTACCAATCCTACCCCCGATATAGGGCTAACATACAATATATACAAAGAACTCAAGAATTTATACTCCAAAGAATCAAATTACTCTATTAAAAAATGGGTATAGAACTAAACAAAGAATTATCAACTAAGAAATATCAAATAGCCGTGAAACACCTAAAGAAATGTTCAACATCCTTAGTCATCAGGGAAATGCAAATCAAAACAACCCTTAGATTCTACCTCACTCCAACCAGAATGGCTAAGGTCAAAAACTCAGGTGACAGCAGATGCTGGCGAGGATGCGGAGAAAGAGGAACACTCTTCCATTGTTGGTGGGATTGCAGACTGGTACAAACATTCTGCAAATCAGTCTGGAGGTTCCTCAGAAAATTGGACATTGAACTACCTGAGGACCCAGCTATACCACTCCTGGGTATATATCCAAGCGATGCTCCAACATATAACAAGGACAGATGCTCCACTCTGTTCATAGCAGCCTTATTTATAATAGCCAGAAGCTGGAAAGAACCCAAATGTCCTTCAACACAGGAATGGGTACAGAAAGTGTGGTACATTTATACAATGTACTCAGCTATTAAAAACAAGGACTTCACTACCCAAAGACTATACATGGACTGACCTTGGGCTCCAACCTCATAGGTAGCAATGAATAGCCTAGTAAGAGCACCAGTGGAAGGGGAAGCCCTTGGTCCTGCCAAGACTGAACCCCCAGTGAACGTGATTGTTGGGGGGAGGGTGGTAATGGGGGGAGGATGGGAAGGGGGAACATCCGTAGAGGAGGGGAGGGGGAAAGGTTAGGGGGATGTTGGCCCGGAAACCAGGAAGGGGAATAAGAATCGAAATGTAAATAAGAAATACTCAAGTTAATAAAGATGAAAAAAAAAAAAGAGGATTACATGAGATTCTTAGGCAAATGATGGAACTAGAAAATATCATCCTGAGTGAGGTAATACTCACAAAAGAACACACATGATATATACTCACTGATAAGTGGGTATTAGCCCCAAAGCTTGGAATACCTAAGATACAATTTACAGACCACATGAAGTTCAAGAAAAGGAAGACAAAAGTGTGGATGCTTCAATCCTTCTTAGAAGGGGGAACAAAATACTCACAGAGACAAAGTGTGGAGCAGAGACTGAAGGTAGGGCCATCCAGATGCTTCCACAAATAGGGATCCATCCCACATGCAGTCACCAAACCCAGTCACTATTGGGAATGCCAAAAGGTGCATGTTGACAGGAGCCTGATATAGCTGTCTCCTAAGAGGCTCTGCCAGAGCCTAACAAATTCAGAGGCAGGTACTCCCATCCAACCTTTGGTTGAGGACTGGGTCCCCAATGGATGAGTTAGAGAAAGGACTGAAGTAACTAAGGGGGTTTGCAACCTCATAGGAAGAACAACAACATCAACAAATCAGGCACTCCACAGCTTTCAGGGGCTAGACCACCAAACAAAGAGTATACATGAAGGGGCCAATGGATCCATCTGCATATGTAGCAGAGGATGGGCCTTGTCAGGCATCAATGGGAGGAGTGGCCCTTGGTCCTGTGAAGACTAGAGGCCCCAAGGTAGGGGAATGCCAGGGTGGGGAGTTGGGAGGGAGTGGATGGGTGGGTGTGGGACTACCCTCATGGAGGCAGGGAGTAGAGATGGGATGAGGAGTTTCTGGAGTGGAAAGAGGGGCGGGGGATAACATTTTAATGTAAATAAAGAAAATATCCAATAAAAGAAAAGAAAAAAAGAAAAAATTGCTATTATTATCCTAAAGCTTGAATAGAAAGACACTCAGAAGTAAATAGGAATAGAAGAGGCATAGCAGACACAACTTTCCCAGCTCTCTCACACTGTGATGCTTCTGAATGACAATGTTCATGGACTGAGCTGAAAAATTGGACCCCTATTAGATAATTCCCTAGTGACACTTTAGAACATAAAAACAACACACACACACACACACACACACACACACACACACACACACACACACACACCAGATACAAGCAACAAACTAGTTAGTTATATATTAAATAAATAAATTAAAAAAAAAAAAGACTTGGAATGGTTTCTGACTTTTTATCATCAAAACCAAATGCGACAGTGAAAAGAATTTCATTTCTCTAAGTTGTAAAGGAAAATGTTATTCCGTGCCAAACTTTCAAGGGCAAGTTCTAACTAATATATATTGAAGGTGCATAGCCCCCAAAACTGTACCACTTACCTTAATCTGTTATTATTCTAGGATTCAATTCATTAAATTCAAGCTTAAAGTGCAAGAAAGATGATACTGGATTAAAAAAAATGACTCAAAGCTGTGTAAAAAATAAGGATGTTGAGTCTGCAGTTGGCTCAGGCATAAACACTTATTAATGAAATGAAGTTTACAAAAGTAAAAATAAATACATAACCAATACTTATAGAACATTAATGATAAATTAGATACAGACAAAAATAGGGCTTTGCATCACTTAGCTTATATAATGAAAACTTGATACTGTTTTAGTTTGATAACTTGCGCTCTTACATTTAAAAGAATATGAAAATTTGTAGACATGATTAAAGCTTCTTGAAATAAAGTTTTGTATAATTTGTTAAGAATGAAGACTAAGGAAAGCACAACTATATTGCATCAAAACCATAATATTTCATGTTGGCCTTACAATATTTAATAAGCTTAAAATAATCAAGAATATCAAAAATATAAATTATTTAGACAAAATGAAATTTTGACCAATAACTTTAGAGGACACTCAAACATCTACATTGTCAAGGGCCTACAGTCCAGAAAGGCAGGTATGTTAGAAGTGTAAGGCTGAGTTGAAGAGTGAGTAGGATAGCAATTTATTATAAATCTTCAGCCTGGTGCTAAATTCAGGAAATGTGAGAACATGGGTGATATTTGGGGCTTAAGTTCTTTTTTTTTTTTTTTTTTTTTTTTAATTTTTTTTTTTTTTATTAACTTGATTATTTCTTATATACATTTCGAGTGTTATTCCCTTTCCCAGTTTCCGGGCAAACATCCCCCTCCCCCCCCCCTTCCTTATGGGTGTTCCCTCCACCCTCCCCCATTGCTGCCCCTCTCCCCAACAGTCTAGTTCACTAGGGGTTCAGTCTTAGCAGGACCCAGGGCTTCCCCCTTCCACTGGTGCTCTTACTAGGATATTCATTGCAACCCTACGAGGTCAGAGTCCAGGTCAGTCCATGCATAGTCTTTGGGTAGTGGCTTAGTCCCTGGAAACTCTGGTTGGTTGGCATTGCTGTACATATGGGGTCTCGAGCTCCTTCAAGCTCTTCCAGTTCTTTCTCTGATTGTTCAACAGGGGTCCTGTTCTCAGTTCAGTGGTTTCCTGCTGGCATACGCCTCTGTATTTGCTGTATTCTGGCTGTGTCTCTCATGAGCGATCTGCATTCACATTTTGATCATCCGTCTTGAGTTTCATTTGTTCTAGGCATCTAGGGTAATTCAAGCATTTGGGCTAATAGCCACTTATCAATGAGTACATACCATGTATGTCTTTCTGTGATTGGGTTAGCTCACTCAGGAGGGGCTTAAGTTCTTATCAGTGTGTTTTACAACACAAAATGTTGGTGTCATTACTATTTTGAGATCCTGAGAAAGTTTTCATTGTTCCTGACAGAAGTTAGCCCAATATTGATACTTGCATTAGATATATAGATTCATTCTCTAGATATAATCAGTATGTATGTACAATGCCTCATTAATGTCCTTATAAAATAGATCTGACATTTTAATGTTATACACAGTCTTGACTTTAAGCAAAGATTCATTTTATTTATGTGTGGACCATTTGCAATGTTCAATGCATTATTTATTTTAAAACGTCTCTTAGAAAATCTACTTGAATTTGGTGGAAGTTACTCTAGGATGCTAAAAGATTTTTTTCAAAGATAAATTATAAGTTTATGGATAGAGAAATGGAATTTGGCTTGAGCAAAATTGGTGGTGGTAGTGGAGGATTGGGTTGATGAGATCTTGTCAGGTTTCTATGTCCTGACTTTATCGTTATTATATAAACAGATATTTCTCTCCTTGCATTTTCTCTATATTTCTCTGGCTTAGATTGCAAATATATCTTCCCTAAACACTTAGGAAACAGCCTGAACTGAAATTCCTCTTTCAGGTCATCACTTTAAGCATTTACTTCTAGAAAATGCCAAACTGAACACTAACACCAGATAGGGAAACCAGAGCAGTCCGTACAAATGTAAACATAAAGATTCTTCCAAGAAGTATCTTTGAGAGCAAGGCTACATGAGGTTTGCATGTTTGGATTTATAGAACCCAAATTGAAATCTGATTCTCATGGCTTTTCTTTAAGTACCAGGAAGAGAATAATCTAGGCTTTTCCTAGAATTCAACATAATCTCTTTCCAGCTGTATTCTGTGATTCTAAAAACGTTTCAAATGATTAAAATGTAATCTTGCATCTTTAATTCGGCCACAGGACACATGATCAGAGTGCAGCTGAGCTAAATCGTATGTGTTATCTTCCAGATAAATGGCCTTTTCTGCAAAGTGGGGAGAAGTCTTAGTTCTCTAAAACTGAAGATTAAAAAGCAACAATATTCCGCTTCTATTTTCAATAGATGCTCTTGGTAAACTTTTTTTTTTTAAATTTGGCTCTTATTGGCTTATACAGAATGGCACATATCAAACCACTTTAACAGTGGAATTGTGGTGACAGTCTTGTACCGTAGCTACCCTGAAGGGTTTGTAACTCTAGCTAATAAATCCACAATTAATGTTAAGAACCAATAAGCTGATCTTTTATAACTCAAATCAATTTTTCCACATTTCCTTGACATAAATAGTGGTGCATTGAGCAGATGGGAAGAGCAGGGAGTGATTCAGAGTATACATGGTGTGTGTCTTCATGTTTGGTGTGTCAAAGAAGCTGTTTTAACGATGTTCAAAACCAAACAAAGAACGGAATTAACCAATAACTTAATTTGAGTTAATATAAGAATAAATGCTAAAAACTTAGTGGTTTCAGGGAGCGTGAAACATTCAACCCTTGAGCAGATTTCACCTAATGTAGCTCCATTATAGGAGTTTGTTTTTAAATACTTTGGTGAAATTAACATTTTTAACATAAGAGTACATGCTGCTTAGGTATATCCAAATGGAGTAAAAGTTTAAAAAGAATCCTGATGTATACCTAGAAAAAATGTTTAAGTTACATTTATCTTTAAAATGTCTATAGACAAACAATTCCAAATATTGCTTCATGTGAATGCCTACAATCATGTGGATAAAAGAAAGAATTTTATTTTACTTTACTTTTAATTCAATTTTGTACTTGGTAGTGGTAGCAGTTACAAATATAAATATTTTTGCATAACAGTTGTTGGCATCCTTTTTTTGGAATAGTCCAGAATCTCCTTATGTAGTATATATATTCACAAAAAATAAACAATCAGTAATATCGCAGACTATCTCTCCAATAAATTTACATGATTAAACCATTACCAGATGCTTGGGTCAAACTAAAACAGAATTAAGATTTATGTGATTTCGGGTCCAGTTGTATTGCTCCCTGCATAAAAGCACTTCTTTTCAAGGCTGAAGATCTGAGTTGGATCGTCAGGACCTACACGGTAGAAGGGGAGAACTGATTCCTGAAAGTGGTTCTCATGTGTCTTCACATGTATCATAAATACTGTTGTTCTCCATTGCATATGTGCATGTGCATGTGCACGTGTGTGTTTTAGATAGAATTGCAGTGATAGCTGGACAGTATGTTAAGTAACAATCAAAAGGACTACAGAGCTGTGGAACACATCACGACCCTTTTGTTGTACGAATCTGGTGGCAAATCTTGAGTTATCCTACTAGGAGGAGACCTACAGTGGCTTAGTTTTGTAAAAAAAAATATAAACTAATGACGATCATTAAAGTTTTAACATATGTTAAATTGATGTGGTCCCTGTGAATTCTTGTGATTGATTAATGTGAACTCATTTTTCAGATGAAGCATAAAACTTGAGTAAAACTGTTGCTTGCATAGTTTGCACTGAGAGATGTGGTACATGTAAAAGTCACCAAGTATCGCAACCAAGATGACATTACTCAGTACATTACATTATCGGAGGACCATTCTTAGTTTCAAAACTCCAAATGTAAAGTTCTTAGCCAAAATATACCACTTTGAGAACCATGTCAAAAAGGGTTTAATGAAAGGGCAGGTAGATGCAGGAATATGGAAAGGTATGGAAAGAGCTAACTAATATTAAAGACATTAGGAAAATATATATGGAAAGCTACTACTGTAGAAGATTCTGATAGACATACACGTATATAGAAAGAGGTTAATTGGATTTATGACAGAACAATGCAATAATACCGTAACTATTTTCCACAGGACAAGTGCAAAGCCCAATGCCAGGAAAGGTTGTCTCTTTGGATATTGTTGGAGAATGAGGTTCCCTTTATTCTCAAATGCTATGCTATAACCAAGGCTCTTCATTACCATTTTTGCTGCAATACCTTCTAGAGTTTGACAGTGATACCTTATTGTTCATGACAGCACACACTTGAGTCATAAAGTATCAAGCTTATACTCTCCAAGATGGTTTATCCCTATTCACTAGCTTACAGAGTGCTGGAAGATGCTATGTATGCTACTGGAGGAAAAGGGAGTCACAGATCTAACTGAGGAGAACACCCTTCAAGCCTCATTAGTGTTCAACCTCAGAAGACACGCCCGATAATACAATAGTGGCACTAATACCATGGGAGTCAACAACTGCTTTCTGATTAAATTTAAGGCATCATCATATATTTCAAAACTTAAACTCATAACTGCCACTATTATTAGACACAAGAACCTGTGGCTAAACAAGTGGTTCATTCTAGGAGAGAACCTAGTATTGTTTCTATGCTAAATAGACTTATTGCTATGCACATCTATAAGTTAACACTCATCAGAGAAGCTTCTATATGCAATAGATGGTAATCTCATGCTACACTGGTCATGTTATAGAAAGTAAGACATTACATAATTCTTAGACCTAAATGTGACCCATGCAAATTTCTCTCTGACATCCACATGTGCCTACTAGCATGTGTACACACATGCACAGACACACACACAGAGAGAGAGAGAGAGAGAGACTAAATGATTAAGTAAATGAAATTAAAATAAATGTAAAAAGAAAAATTCATTATATATTTCTGAGAAATGACTCAGAAAAAATAAATTCTTGAGGTTGGGGATTTAGCTCAGCACTAGAGCGCTTGCCTAGGGAGCACAAGGCCCTGGGTTCAGTCCCCAGCTCCGAAAAAAAAGAAAAAAAAAGAAAAGAAAAAAAATAAGTTCTTGAGTGGCCTTTCAATAATCAAAAAAGCTTTTCAAATATCTCCACAAATACATGGAGTCATATTATAGAAAAAGAATACTAAATTATCAAAAATGTAAAGGTAAGACTTTAACTTATAAGACTATAGTAAAATAAGAAAATCAAGACAGCAATTTTATTATAGTCTGATATTTAAAATGAAGACATTTATAGGCATCTTAGTTAATATTTTGTAACTTTTTCATAAGAAATTAACTAAAGCTTCAGGTTTCCATATGCGCCCAGAGCTGGTACAGTCACAGAGCTCTCTGTACCAAGATCCCATGGGGAAAGAGCTGGATTCTCATAAGTGCAGACAATCCTGAGGACACAGGGGAGACTACCACTTCTGCTCACAGTCTTGGTCCAAGAGGAACCTCTGGGCACAGGAACCTAGGTGCAGTCAGGGGCAGGACCATTGGATTTCTTCCTGTGCCCTAAGCTAACTCTAGGACACAGCTCTATGGACCCAGTGTGGAGAAAGACGGTCTCCAGGAGTGATGACGAAAACGGTTTACATGATGGTAAAGCCACTGTCACAGACAGCAAAATCAGCTAACACCAGAGATAACCAGATGGCAAAAGGCAAGCATAGGAATCTAAGCAACAGAAACTAAGACTAATTGGTAACATCAGAGCCCAGTTCTCCCACTGAAGCAAATACTGGATATACCAATAGACTGGAAAAGCAAGACTTGGATTTAAAATTACATTTCATGATAATGATACAAGACTTTAAGAAGAACATAAATAACTCCCTTAAAGAAATACAGGAGAACACAAATAAACAAGTAGAAGCCCTTAACAAGGAAACACAAAAATCCCTTAAAGAATTACAGGAAAACACGAACAGGTGAAAAAAATGAACAAAACCATACATAATCCAAAAATGAAAATAGAAACAATAAAGAAATCACAAAGGGAGACAGCCCTGGAGATAGAAACCCTAGGAAAGAGATCAGGGGTCATAAACTCAAGCATCACAAACAGAATATGAGAAATAGAAGGGAGAATCTCAGGGTCAGAAGATACCACAGAAACATTGACACAATCATCAAAAAAACAGTAAAACGCTAAAAGCTCCTAACCCAAAACATCCAGGAAATCCAGAACACAATGAAAAGATCAAACCTAAAAATAATAGATATAGAAGAGAGCAAATAATTCTAAAATAAGGGCCAGGAAGTATCTTCAACAAAATTAAAGAAGAAAATTTCCTAACCTAAAGAAAGAGATGCCCATAAACATAAAGAAGCCTACAGGACTCCAAATAGATTGGACCAGAAAAGAATTCCTCCAGTCAAATAATAGTCAAACACCAAATTAAAGAAAAAAGAATATTAAAAGCAGTAAGGGAAAAAGGTCAAGTATCATATAAAGGCAGACCTATCAGAATTACACCAGACTTCTCACCAGAGACTATGAAAGTCAGAAGATCCTGGACACTTGTCATACAGACCCTAAGGGAACACAAAGGCCAGCCCAGGCTACTATATCCAGCAAAACTCTCAATTAACATGGATGGAGAAACCAAGATACTCCATGACAAAGCCTAATTTACACAATATCTTTCTACAAATCCAGCCCTACAGAGGATAATAGATGGAAAACTCCAACACAAGGAGGGAAATTACACCCTAGAAAAAGCAAGGAAGTAATCTTCTTGCAACAAAACCAAAAGAAGAGAGCCACAAAAATATAATTCCACTTTAACAACAAAAATAACAGCAAACAATATTGACTATTCCTTAATATCTCTTAACATCAGTGGACTCAATTCCCCAATAAAAAGACATAGATTAAAAAAACTAGATACAGAAAGAAGACCCAGCATTTTGCTGTATACAGGGAACACACCTCAGTGAAAAGAGACATTACCCAAGAGTAATAAGCGGGAAAACAATTTTCCAAGAGGATGATCCCAAGAAACAAGCAGGAGTAGCCTTCCTAATATCAAATAAAATCAAATTTTAACCAAAAGTTATCACAAAGGATATGGAAGGACACTTCATATTCATCAAAGGAAAAGTCCACCGTGATGAACTCTCAATCCTGAGTATCTATGCTCCAAATGCAAGGGCACCCATATTCATTAAAGAAACCTTACTAAAGCTCAAAGCACACATTGCACCTCACACAATAATAGTGGGAGACTTCATCACCCCACTCTCATCAATGTACAGATCATGGAAATAGAAACTAAACAGAGAAACTAACAGAATTTATGAACCAAATGGATTTAACAGATATTTATAGAACATTTCATCCTAAAATAAAAGAATATTCCTTCTTCTCAGCATGCCATGGTAACTTCTCCAAAATTGACCATATAATTGGTCACAAAACAGTCTTCAGCAGATACAAGAAGATTGAAATAATCCCATGCATTCTATCAGATAATCATGGACTAATGCTGGCCTTTTATAACAACAAAAACAACAGAAAGCCCACATAAACATGAAACTTTTACAACGCTCTACTCAATGATAACTTGGTCAAGGAAGAAATAAAGAAAGAAATTAAAGACTTTTTAGAATTTAATGAGAATAAAAATACTTTGGTGTGCCTCTAACCAAGCAAGTGAAAGATCTGTATGACAAGAACTTCAAGTCTCTGAGGAAAGAAATTAAAGATCTCAGAAGATGGAAGACTCTTCCATGCTACTGCATTGGAGGATTAATATTATAAAAATTGCCATCTTGCCAAAATCAATCTGCAGATTCAATGCACTCTCCATCAAAATTCCAACTCAACTCTTTATAGAGTTAGAATGAGCAATTTGCAAATTCATGTGGAATAACAAAAACACCAGGATAGTGAAAACTACCCAACTTCAAAGAACTTCTGGGGTAATCACCTTCCCTAACCTCAAGCAGTTTTACAGAGCATTAGTGATAAACAAAAACAAAAACAAAAAACAACTGCATGGTATTGGTACAGAGACAAAGAGGTAGATCAAGGGAATAGAATCGAAGACCCAGAAATGAACCCATGCACCTTTGGTCACTTGATCTTTGACAAAGAAGCTAAACTGTCCAATGGAATAAAAGATAGCATTTTCAACAAATGCTGCTGAATCAACTAGAGGTCAGCTTGTAGAAGAGTCCAAATAGATCCATTTTTATAGCTGTGTACAAAGGTATCCCAGTAGATAAAAGACCTCCATGTAAAACCAGATGCACTCAAACTAATAGAAGAAAAAGTGGGGAAGAGCCTCGAACATATGGGCACTGGGGAAAATTTCCTGAACAGAACACCAATGGCTTATACTCTAAGATTAAGTATCCATAAATGGGTCCTCATAAAATCGCAAAGCTTCTGTAAGGCAAAGGACACTGTCAATAGGAGAAAGTGTCAACCAACAGATTGGGGAAAGATCTTTACCAATCCTACCCCCAATAAAGGGCTAATATCCAATATATACAAAGAACTCAAGAAGTTATACTCCAGAGAATCAAATTAACTCATTAAAAAATGGGTACAGAACTAAACAAAGAATTCTCAACTGAGGAATATCAAATAGCCGTGAAAACACCTAAAGAAATGCTCGACTACCTTAGTCATCAGGGAAATGCAAATCAAAACAGCCCTGAGATGCCACCTCACATCAGTTAGAATGGCTGAGATAAAAAACTCAGGTGACAACAGATGCTGGTGAGGATGTTGAGAAAGAGGAACACTCCTCTATTGTTGGTGGGATTGCAAGCTGGTACAACCACTCTGGAAATCAGTCTGGAGGTTCCTCAGACAATAGGACATAGTACTACCTGAGGATCTAGCTATATCATTCCTGGGCATATACCCAAAAGATGCTCCAATGTATAACAAGGACACATGCTCTACTATGTTCATAGCAGTCTTATTTATAATAGCCAGAAGCTGGAAAGAACCCAGATGTCCTTCAACAGAGGAATGGATACAGAAAATGTGCTTTATTTACAAAATGGACTACTACTCAGCTATCAAAAACAAACAGTTCTTGAAATTCATAGGTAAGTGGATGGAACTAGAAAATATCCTGAGTGAGGTAATTCGATCACAAAAAAAAACACACATGGTATGCATTCACTGATAAGTCGATATTAGCCCAAAAGTTCGGATTACTCAAGGAACAATCCATAGAACACATGAAGGTCAAGAAGATCACCAAAGTGCAGATGTTTCCATCCTTCTTAGAAGATGGAACAAAATATTCATAGGAGAAGTAATGGAGACAAAGTTTGTAGCAGAGACTGAAGGAATGGCCATTCAGAGCCCGCCCCACCTGGAGATCCAGCCCATATATATATACAGCCTCCCAACCCAGACAACATTGTTGATGCCAATAAGTACATGCTGACAGGATCCTGATATAGCTGTCTCCTGAGAGGCTCTGCGAGAGCATGACAAATACACAGGCAAATGCTAACAGCAAACCATTGAATTGAGAACAGGTTCCCTGTTGGAGGAATTGTAGAAAGGATTAAAGGAGCTGAAGGGGTTTGGGACACTGTAAGCATAACAATACCAGTCAACCAGAGCTCCCAGGGACTAAACCACCATCCAAGGAGTACACATAGACAGACCCATAGCTCCAGCTGCATATATAGCAGAAGATGGCCTTGTTGTGCACCAATGGAAGGAGAAGCCTTTAGTCCTTCCATTGCTGGACTCCTCCAGTGCAGGAGAATGTCAGGGCAGGTAGGTGGGTAGTTGGGTGGGGGAACACTCATAGAAGAAGGGGGAAGAGGGATGGGATGGGGGCTTATGGAAGGGAAACCAGGAAACGGGATAACATTTGAAATGTAAATAAAAAATATCCAAAAGAAAAAAAAAGGAGAAATTAACTAAAAAATGATTATAACATGAATGACTACAGAGGACCTTTCCCATGACTATTGGATATAATTTTTTTCTGTAGAACTAAAATCAATTTGGGGAGATGGAAATTATAAAATAGAAGCTGAATGACTTTACACATACCCCTATGAAGAGTAAATAGGAGTTAAACTGTATATCACTAGAAAGTGTGTGCAGTGGGAAATTCCCTAGAATCTGTAAGAGTTACCTAGCAAAGGCTCCATGTAATGGGCAATATGGAGCCTGAACTAGCCACCTTCTATAATTAGGTAAGGCTCCTACCAATGGGACCTGGTACATCAACCCAGTCATATAACCTTCTACCTACAACAATCTGCCCTGCCTGCCAGGCATGCTGGAGCAATGATGGAACAGAATTTGTTGGATTGGCCAATCCACGACTGATTCAAAGAGGAAGCCTGTGCCTGACACTGCCTGGAAGGTCAGGAACCAGAAGCAGAATAGCCCAGAGATCCAGGATAGAACTAATCCTACTGATAGGCTGCTGTAGTCATAGAGCAGTGCCTAGTCCAATTGTCATCAGAGGGGTGTCACAGAGCAACCAATGGGAACAGATAAAGAGACCCACAGCCAAACAGTATGTGGAAACAGGGGAACCTTATAGAAGAGGGGGAAGGAGGATTGTAGGAGACCAAAAGCATCACAAAAAATACTGATTTGAGGGTTGGATGGGGAGGGGAATACCCTTATAGAAGAAGGGGAGGGGAAGGGAATAAGGCGCTTACGGACAGGAAACCAGGAAAGGGAATAACATTTGAAGTGTAAATAAAGAAATATCCAATAAAAAAATAATAATATAAAGTTAAAAAATAATGATTTTAACTTTGTAATAAATAGTAGTGGCTAATTTGTACATCCAAATCACATAATGAAAACTCATGAAATATATTACAGAATATACCAGGAAAAGACAATATAAAAATAATATAAGCAAGTGTTTTTCCTCCTATACAGTGCATTAACAAAGGCATTAGAGGAATGTTACATTTTTAAAAGTTTTATTGCTCTAGAAAAATTATTTGTATTGGTCAATGAATAAAATTTAATATAGTCTACTTTAAATATCTAAATATATTGTCTATTGCTCTTTCTGTGGTTTTCATCTGTTATATATTTTCCTTTCTGACTATTCAATTTGCTTTTACATCTTTTCCTATTATACAAAATATTTGAGCCCTTCATTCATTCATCATGGTTTGTTTATAGCTCAACTAAATATCCATTTTAACTCAGATGTCTTTCAATGTACAGTTTCTAAGATGTATGTTTCCCTTGTTATAATTCCCACTCATCCCTTCTGGATTGCAGTATGTCACAGGGTTAAACACAGCCAGACACTCACCTTAGATCGTGATATTTTTAGTTTGTAAATATGGTGACATGGGAAGGAGCACAGCATACTGTATAGTACCTCTGGTAGCAAATAAATAACCATGTTTATGCTACTGTTTACTAATGTTAAGACTTGTGTTACTCTTTGAGCTCAGCTGATGTGAAGGGATTCGTGCATGTTTTACAGGATGACTTACGGTGTTTGGCATCAAGACTTTGGCATCAACACTCTTAATCTTCTTTACTTTCCTTTGCATAACAGAAGTTCAACTTTCCTTTTCCAAAGCTGTCTTGTTTTTCTTTTTGTTATCTGATTTTGATCATATTTATCATGTTTATGTTGGTATATAAAATATATTCATTCATAAAGCCAGTGGTGATGTTAATAAGGATTCTATTAATTCACAGTTTTCCATACAAGTTTTATATGCAAAGGTAGACACACTTAGAAAAGAATTACCCTTTAACTATGCATATTTTAAGCTATTCTTTTATCAATAAATGTGTAGAAAGGGGCAGATTACGTCTCATAAGAAGAAGTTTTGAGGTTGGGCTCTTCTAGCCCTCAAGGAGATTAGTAGCTAAGAGCCTGAGAGAGGTGGACTTGACAGATGCATAGTGAAGCGTACAGCAAGGTGCATGCAGGCTTGACCAGTGTGTTTAGACTTGCAGCCTCAGGGAACTTTCTCCTGTCTTTAATCACTTTGTATCACCTCTTTGTCTGACTTCTACTTCAAAAAATCACCAGTAATAGCTCCTGTCACTTAAACGCTTTGACCTGGCAATGCTTCAAGTAAAGGAAATAGACAGATACTTTATTTATGGACACAGCCAGGCAGTTGCCCATTTGAATTCCCAGTGGTTATGACAGCATGCACAAGATTTATACAAGATCAAACCAAACAAAATAATACCACGGAGGGTAGAGGCGCTGTGAGGTCCTTGTTCCATTGCCAGGAATAGAGGGAGGATGGTCTTGGGAAGTGGGGAGGTTAAAGGGGTTAGGAGATACCCCATTCAGATAAGACATATTTTGTATCCACACAAAGGCCAATGGGCAAAATAATGCTGGTAGACATGCAGGCAGATTCCTACATGTGCCAGCACATATGGGTCACACACAGGTATCCATAGGCACATACACAGAGATCAAGGCACAGGCCATGTGGGGTTGGCACATAGGCTTATAAGAAGATGTACACAGGTTGGCTGGTAAAGGTGAAGCTAAGGATGAAGATCAGGCCTCTGACCTTAAGGTCGTGTTTATAAAGAACCATCCAAATGTGATGCATGTTGTGTAGCGAATGACATCGAGTATTCTACTTTTATCACTGGCTCATTTGGGATGTCTCAATTGCCATGTTGTCCCAATATATAATAACTGTTTTCAACAACTAGGGCTGTGGCAATCTACAGTTAACAGAAGAAGTGAGAAAAGTGAGGAGTTTTTGTTGTTTGTTTGTTTGTTTTTTGTTTTGTTTTTCAATATATAGTTTCTAGTAGTTTACCCACATTCCAGGTGATGGGCCCCACATCCAAGAGTATACAGACAGCACACACACTTGACTCAGTAGATTATTAGCAATAATATCAACAACATAAAGGGAGAATGTGGCATTGGATGGGCAGGGAGTTAGGGGGATACAGGGAATTAATGAAAGAGTTGAGATGACCATGGTATAAAAAATATACTATATGGCATTCTCAAAGAATTAATAAAAATATTTTGAAAGTGAATTAAGGAACTGGTATTAAAGTTTGTGATTTGGATGTAAAACTGTTTGCCTTCTGAATCTTCTAATTTTTTTTTTAATTTTATTTAATCATTTTTTACACTCCAGATTTTATTCCTCTCCCAGTCTACCCTCTGACTATTCCCCATCCCATACCTCCTCCCTCCATCTCCACAAGGATGTCTTCCCACCCACTCCACCAGACCTCTGCACTCCCTGGGGCCTCCAGGCAAAACTCTGACGCATAATTGTTCCTGTCTGAAAGAACTGCAAGGACGACAGTGGAGAAGAGCCTGAGGGAAAGGAGATCCAGCAACAGGCCCAAAGTTGGATCTAGCCCAAGGTCTGACACTATTACTGAGTGTCACAGAAAAGGGTCCTGCCATGATTGCCCTCCAAAAGGTCCAACAAGCAGCTGAAAGGGAGATGCAGATATGTGCACCCAACCCGAGGAGGACAGAAGCTGCTGACCCCTGTGGGTTGAATTAGGGGGGAAAGCTGAAGAAGGCTGGAGGAGGGAGGTGACTCTTTCTGGAGGACCAGCTGTCTCAATTCAACACAGGACCCTGAGATCCTCTCAGACACTGCATCACCAACCAGGCAGCATACACCAGCTGAATCTTCTATTTAATAAGGTAACAAACCCTCGGGTTTTATATCTAAAAAAGTCTCTTGTAGAAGAAAAGATTATTCAATGGCAAAATGTCTCCCTGTGCTTGCTCGCTCTCTTTCTTTCTGTCTGCGCAGTTTTAGACAATTTTTTTCTTTTGTTATAACAGAATCTGGTTATTTAGCCCAGCTTGGTCTAAATCTCAAACACTTCCTTCTTAAGCCTCCTCAATGCTAATACTACAGGCATTTACTACCATGGCCAACTTGAGAGTTAATTTTTTAAACAAATAGTCACCCTACATAAACTATAGTTTTATAAATTTTAATTTTTAAAACTAGATCTTCTTCATTTAATTTTAATTTTTTTATAGATCAGTGTGGATTGCAGAGGATTTTATTGTCTTTACTGATTTTGTAATGTTATAATGCAACCCAAAGACTGAACATTTCCTGACACAATTATGGTGATATACATTAGTTATCACAGATGAGTTTAAACACTTGGATTGAGAAGCATATATTGTACAGTATGTATTTATCAGCCACAGAATCATATTTGCATCATTAAAATGAAAGAGATACAATATGTTGATTTCAGTCATTCTAAGCCATAGGTAAATAAGCTTAGCCCCTTTTTAAACACTCAATTTGCTGCTTTAAAAACGAGTAAAGCTATTTCATGCTGTCTTAGTGAAACTAATTTTTCAACCAACTACCTTAAATTTCCATTTTCCATGTCTTTCATTTATCACCATTACTTGACATTTGTGACCAGGGCTGTAAGCCTATTTCACTTCATCTCTTGATTTGATTCAGCCTGTTTTCCACACTTCACTGAATTATTTACTATTTTCAGATTTTTTTTTGGATATTTTATGTATTTACATTTCAAATCTTATCCCCTTTCCCAGTTTCCCCTCTGGAACAGGCCTATCTCATCCACCCTCCTCCCATTCTATGAGAGTGCTCCCCCTCCCATCCACAGAGGAATCAAGACTTAACAGGACCAAGGGCCTCTCCTCCCCTTGATGTCCAACAAGGCCATCCTCTGCTACAAATGCTGATGGAGCCATGGGTTCCTCCGTGTGTATTCTTTGGTTGGTGGTTTAGTCCCTGCGAACTCTGGAGGATCTGGTTGGTTGATATTGTTGTTCTTCCTGTGGGGTTGCAAACCCCTTTTTATATCTGGCTCTAGGCTTCAATTTTATAGTCATTATATTGGCACTGCTTAATTTATTTCAGGATGTGTTCTACCTTGCCAAAAATATATTTCTCAAATAAAAATTACAGTTTCCAGAAATATTTCATTAGGTGAATCCCATTCTTCATTAACAGTAGAAAAAAAGTCCATAAGGTAGGTGAGTTGTCGTGATAAGATTTCTGTTTAAGTCCCTTAGAGGCAAGAAAATCAGTGCAAACGTAAACTGTGAGCTTCAGTAATCCTAGTAAATTATTAAATTGTCATGAAGGTTGAGGTCTTAGAGTCCTCCTATCCTTTAAGTCTTGTGTCTGGTTTATCAGAAAGGTGTTTTTTTTTTAACTAGTCCTTTTTTGTCTTTTATTCTTCCTCTTCGAGGGAAACAGTATCTTTGTCACAGAATTTAGTCAAATACTTTGTGCTATGTTGGACAGAGATCTCCTGAGCAGCAAGCTGTCTGAAGGATTCAGGACTCATTCTGGCAAAATTGATGTTTGCGAAGAACTAAGAACATTGAGGTTATTTGGACATGGTCCCATGTCGACCTAAATTTTATTTCCTGGCCACCTTGTTCACTTGAGTTAACTATGATTCATGTCAGATATGATTTGTAATTTTCATTCAGTCTTACCAATGTTTCAAGTGTCAGTTCGTGAGTAATCTGTATTGTCCTAGATTTGATACATTAGGTCACTGTAAAATTTTTATTCTAGGATCTGAAAAAAATAATCAATTTTCAAGGTATAAAGGATATAGTGGAGGCTAGGAAGAGCTTTAGCCTGAGAGGAAAAGGTGTAAATAATATCCACAGAGCTTTAAAAGTGTTAAATGTGTTTGCTTATATGTGAAACAATTTTAAATTAATATTTTAATTATTCAATTTCTCTTTTAATTGTTGTTAGGATAGAATTTAAAGTTCAAATGCATATATTATAAAATTCCACTCTGTCCCATGAAGAGCTTCTGGGTATTGGTTTACTGACTAAGTGTTCAGGATGGTGTTTTCTCTTTACTTTGTGTAACAGCTATTAATCAGGAGTCAATGGTATCTGGAGTCAGATTTTCTGAGTCTGGTTGTTAGCTCTGCTGATTCCTGGAGGGATATCTGTTTCTTTCTACCTTTGCTTCATTTAGCCCATTTATAATAATCAAACCTCCTGTCTCTTTCGAAGATCTTAAATTGTTTTGGATATGTTAGCAGCTTTGAGACTGGCCTGGCATGACAGTAAAGTGAATTAGACTGAAGAAACATGGGCAGGAGTCTTAAGAATCCTGCACAAGCAACATCGAGTAGCTAGTAATGGGTTACTTCCATTGTCACTTTAGTCTGACGTCCTACAGCTGAGGTTGTTTATGCCTGAAAACTACATTGAAATCCTATACTCTAAACTGAAAGATAATATTTTCAAACCTAAACATGTCTTTTACCCTGCCATTCTATAGTTCAAGGGCATCTGCTGTATAATTTTGTTTAAGAGTCTACAGATCCTTCCTTCAAAACAACCTTCAAGAGGATAATCAATGATTCTAATAACCCCCTGCTCTATAAAAATGTAAGACACTTCAGACAGATTGCATTAGCTTAGCAAAGAAGAGATTAAAGGTGGGAATTCTTACTTTTTATTAGAAACTCAAGAAAAAGATTGTATACACTGGTTTAAAATACCCCATTTATTTTCACCATGCTGGATTTATTATCTAAGACTTTTCAAATATTTAAGAAGAGTATTTGGAATTGGATATCAAGCACTTAGACCGGCAATTTTAATATTAATATTTATCTTTGTTGAAAGCTATATTTGTATATAACAAACTTTATAGAGATTAAAATGACTTATCATGTCTTTTAGGACCTACACTATGTAACCAAGCCAAGAGAACATTAAGCAGGTCTGTGAGTGCCAAAGGGATCTGTGACTCAATGAAAATGCTTCTGTTATCTCTAGCACTGGGCTCCTCGTGTGACTTAAAGTACTGAAGTTAATGTTGATATAAATGAAAGCCCTGACATACACATAAATGCAACAGAACAGACATTCCCAGGATAGACCCACAGAAATATGATCATTTGATTGTTGATAAAACTAAAAACATCTATGGAACAGAGAAAAATTCTTTTTCAAAATTATGTAGAATCAATTGTTCATTCATAGGCAGAAACAGCACAGAAAAGCCACTCACCTCATACTCACTATATATCGACATGGATCCTAATCTAAATATACAAATTCAATAGTTTTAGAAGAAGATGTAAGAGAAAAATCTTATCTGGCCGAGGTTTAGCTAAGTTTTCGCTTTATGAGACTAAATCTATAAAACAATAGAAATCCTATTTGAATTTCATCCAAATTAAAAACTCTCAGAGACTACACCGAGGTGGGCTGTAAATATAGTATCAACAGTTGGGAGCTGAAGCAGGGGATTGTGAGTTTAAGGCCAGGTTGTATACTGCATAATGAGCTCCTATATTCATAGCAAATAAAACAACAGCAACAACAAAAGAGAAATAAAATAAAAAGAAACTATATGCTAAAACAGATTTGTAGTCTCATAACCCACCAAAATCTTACAACCAGAATATGTGAAGAACTCATAACATTTAACAATAAAGAAGAAATGTGGGGAGATTATTTTAACAAAGTCTCACCGAAGGAGATATATGATACAGTTAGTGATACCCGTATGAACATATGTTGGTCTGTGGTTATCCACTGGAGAATACACAACTTTCAGGTGGCTACAATCCTATATAAAATTGAGTCTTCATTACCTAGTAGCCACCAACTGCCAGTAGCTTTTCAGTCAGGGGTCAAGCATCAGGAAGCCATCTCCATTTCACTGTGAGATGAACTCACTGGATCCCTTTTAGGTTCGCACTGTTCCCTGAACGTTAATGGGGATATCGATACAGGAATTCTCTCTGGAGATAAACACTCAAAATAAGAATAAATAAATTATAAAGTAAAGCTATGAAGTTGGGGGAAAATATAATGACAGGGAGCACTGGCTACACTAGAAGAGTGGAAATGAGAAACATATGGCCAGAAAACATTGTTCAGGGGCTAGCGATGAGGCTATAATATTAAGAGCATTGGCTGTTTCTCTAGAGGATTAAGTTTTAGCACCTACTTGGCAGCTTGCAACTCTCTGCAACTCCAGTCTCTGAGGATCCAATGTTCACTTACGGTCTTTAGGGCGCCAGACATACATGTGGTTTACATACATACATGAGGAAAAAACTCGTACACTTAAAATTAATTAACACTATATACACATATGAAAATTTCAAAAAATAAATGAGAAAAAAGAGATACAGGTGGCAACCATGCAGATAGAATGATTATTTGGCTTATAGTAAAAAGACAATTAAAATAATGTAAGAAATATCTAAAGAACATAGTTACATGGAGTATCCCTAGAAGAAAACTTATGTTAAAAAAGCATTGCATAAATGCTTGCAACTGCTTTATTTTTCATTTGTATGCACATGTCTTTTACCTGGTAAAAATATACACTGTCATCATCCCCTTCCATGCAATAGAATACCGTTCCACAATATAAAGAAACAAACATTTGATATAAAACATGTGAATGAAACTTAGAGACATGTGTAAGGCAAAGGAGGGTGGTATCAGTACTTTACAGGCTTGGAGGTTCCGTTTGTGTGGCTCGTCTTAAGAATATCCCTAGAGGTTTGAGGTTTGTGTTTGCTAGAGAAAGTGCAACAGAAAGGAACGAGCTCAGTTTCTATACCGTGGTGGTGGTTAAATCAATATGTATAGATGTGATAATGCTTAGAACAGTATTCTATATCTTAAGATAATTTTATTGTGTGCCATCTCAATATCATTCTAGCTTGTTCATTATTTATTGTATTTTGAGACAGGATCTCCCTATGGAGCCCTGGCTGGCCTGAAACTAGTTATGTACATGAGGATGACTTGGAATTCACAGAGATCTGTCTCCAGAGGCCTTGTATTAATGATGTAAGCTACCATATCCAACTAAAATTCTTCATTTAGATGGAAAAGCATGTATAATTTACTTGTGTTTAGCACTGAGCATTTGGTATTAGATAACCAGTTGCTAGGCACTTCCTTAGGGAATACTATTGCTCCTGCTTTCAGCATTCCTATAGTTGTCTGTAGGTCATTCACTGTCTATTTTAGTAGGGTATCTACTGTAGTTGTCCTGGTTCAGCTTCTGTCCAGGCAGTCATGGTGTCCAGACTTTATGGGTGTAGCTTCTGATATTCCTAGGAGACACAATCTCAGGGCAAACTTTCTGATCCTCTGGCTCTTACAGTCTTTGAATCCTTTTTTTTCTGAAATGATCCCTGAGTCTTATTTAAGCATATATAGATGCACGTGTGTGTGTGTGTGTGTGTGTGTACACAACAACAATTAATGAAAAAAGAAACCATGAATTTCAGTAGTAGGTAAACCTAGAAACAAGTTTCAGGGATGGTTTTCTAAAGTGGTGGAAGAAAGCTCTTGTACATTTCAGGCTACAACACACACCTGTTTCCTACATTAAGGCAAGAGATATTTTATATACCTCCACAATCTATGTCCCACCCCTGTGTTGTGTGTGTGTGTGTGTGTGTGTGTATGTGTGTGTGTGTGTGTGCACATGTGTGTGCATGTATGCATGAGTATTCACTGTAGTCAGGACCTGTCCAGAACGTCAGGGATCTTGGAATTGTGGTTGCTTTACTGTAGCTTCTGCTTCAAGAGGTCCAAGGATCTTAACTGTAATAGTTGCTGTAAATTGAACACCACTTATCTCTGCAGCCAGATGCAGGAGTGATGGACAGTTCGAGTTCTGAAAGCCACTGGTTCTCAAGAGAATCTTGGGAATGCTTGCCAATCTGTCATTTCAGAGCCCGTTTCAGGTCTTTATTAAATACGTCTTCCATCAAAACTATCTTCAAATTCCAGAAGTGCCTAATAATACATCCATAATGACCATCTGCATTAGTCAGTGTTCTCCAGAGGAAAGGAATGGAAAGAATTAATATACCAAAAGGGTGTTTATTAGATTGGTTTACATGTAAGGCCTGGGTAGTCCAGTCCCAATAGATACCCCTTAATACATGTGAACATCAATAAAGCGACTCAGCAGTATACATGTATGTCCACATGGTATGTGTCCATGTATGTGTTTGTATGTGCACATGTGCATGCCTATTCAAAACAATAATCATTAAAATAGAAGAATGTAGTAATGAATTTATAGGGCATATAGGGGACATAAGGGCTAAAGAGTAGAAATTATGAAAATACAATACTCATACATGAAATTCTCAAAAACAATTTAAATTACAAGGGAAGAATAATAATGAATGAATGAATCCAATTGAAATAGTAGAGTCAAAAGAGAATTTGTGATTTTTTTTAAGCTGAGAGTTACTGTATGAGAGAGTACACATGGACAGACCCATGACTACAGCTGCTTATATAGCAGAGGATGGACCTTGTCTGGCATTAATGGGAGAGAAGGCCCTGGGTCTTATGAAGGCTTGATGTCCCAGAGTAGAGGAATGATAGGCATGAGTAGGTGGGTGGGGGAGCACCCTCAAGGAGGCACGGGGAGGGGAGGTGGAGTGGGAGGTTTTTGGAGGGGAAACTGGGAAGGGGATAACATTTGCAATGTAAATAAACAAAATAACCAATTAAAAATAAGATTCCTATAAACTAATGAATGTAATTCATTAAAGTATAAATGGAAATGAATTCAGGATTCCAGAATAAACACGACATTGTATAGTTAAAGAAACAATGAGTTCTACCATTCCTTAGTTGATACTGGTATTAAATAGGAGTGCAACAGGATGAAATGAACACATGCATTCTGAGGGCAAAAGCAGCGGTGTTGTGAATACATTTTGGTCAGAGCATGAGGACTGTATTGTCCAGTTTAATGGTCAACTCACTGCCACCTATAATCGCCCAGATAGAGAGTCTCATTACGAGGTTGTCTATGCTGGGTTGACCTGTGGTATTATCTTAATGAAGTTAATGAATGCAAGAAGATGCAGCTCAGTGTGGAAGGCACAGGTTGGAGAGCTCTGTGTATGTGTGGAGCAAGCAAGTTGAACACAAGGAAGGAAATGCACAGTGCATTCATTTCTCTTTGCTCTTGGCTGCAGATATAATGGGGCCAGGGTTCTGAAGTTCTTGTCTTGGTTTTCCTAAAATGATGGGGTGGTAACCTGTAAATACAGGTCAAATACAGGTTTTCCTCCCCTAAGTTGCTTTTTTTTGTCAGGCTATTTCATCACAGCACCAGAAATGAATCTCGGACAGGGACTTAACTTCTGGCAGTTTCTAGTTTGTTAGAGAAATAGAATTCTACACCATCAAGTGAGAATGGATGAAAGATAGGAATGCTGGGAGTTTGAAGTGACAGATGTCAAAAGTTATGCAGAAAAAGAGAACAGGGAACAAATTTTGACTAGGATTTTGGAGTAGCCATAAGACCTTGTGTGAATTAGATTTTAAGCATTAGAAAAGACTACTTAGCACATCCTTAATGTATTTTTCTAACTTCATAGTTACACTAGACACAATGAATGTAGGTAGATAGAGTTCTGACAGCACAGTAAGAGGGAGACAATGACACTGGTGCTACATAATTGGGAATTATTAAAATCATAATTTCTATTTGGTTACTGTTATTTGCATTTAGAATCACTAGAATAATGGACCTCTGGGAGTATCATTGAGGGTGATTACAGAGAGGCTTAACTAAGGGAGAACGTAGCTTAAATGTGGATGGCACCATCTTGTGGTTTGGTTCAAAGAATGAATAAAAAGGGGAATAGGAAGAATCCACATAAGCAACAGAATTCATTTCACTTTCCGCTTCCTGACTGTAATTGTGATGTGACCAGAACATCCCTTGCACTGTAGTGCCTTCTAACCATGGTGGATATTGTACTTCTTATACTGTGAGTCAAAGTAAACTGTTTGCTTACGTTGTTTCCACCAGGGATTTTTGTTGGTTAATTTGGTTATTTGTGTGTGTGTGTGTGTGTGTGTGTGTGTGTGTGTGTGTGTGTGCGTGTGTGTGTGTATGCGCATGCGCGTGTGCATGCATGCACATGTGCAACAATAAGAGAAATAATATAAAATACTGGTACCAAGAAGAGAAACTCTTCACATAAAAGTATGTGTGATATGGAGGTGTTTGGAGTTGCTTTATGAGTAGAATTCGGGAGAATTTATACTTATGGACCAGAGAAACCCTGGTGTCCTGATGGGAATTTCATAAATCAGAAGCCTGGTAGAAATGCAGAGGCTAAAATCCCAGCTCAGGAGGATTCAAATGGGAATGGGAGCTCACCAGGCCATCAGAGCTGCATTATTGCCAAACCTGCTGCTGTACATGCTATGAAAACACTGGTGAGGCTAAATTCGAAAATAACAGACTAAATTGTTGAGTGGTATAGCTCAGGTGAGTTTAAGTGTTCAGGTGAGTTTAAGATTGTAGACACGTCAGGTACAGAGAAAGAAAGTGAGCTTGTCAAAGAGATTAATGATATGAAAGAGGAACCTGGAGCCCCTCACTAGAGCGATAGGAAAGGTGACTTGAAAGCAAAATAGTATCCAAAAAGACTCCAGATTTTAAAAGTGAAATTTTGTTAAAATGAAAAAAAAATGAACTGAGAATGCTAGCAAATGCTCTTCAGCATTTTGGAAAATTTTCCATGTTCAGCTGCTAAAGCACCAGGCATCTACTAGCATAAGGGCAGACCACATTGTAGGTTCATAGCAATGCTCGGTGGCCTTATCTACATGATCCTTGTTTTGCCGGCATAAAAAACAAGCCACTGACAGTGGGTAACGTGTGGCTTCTCAGCAAAGAGGCTCTAAGAAGAAGCCACTACACAAGCTGTGAAGATCAGGTCTAAGTTACGTTGGAGAACCCAGGATGTTGGAGACGCCAAGACAGTAAGGGCATCTGCCAAGGACAGCTACACGCATGAACCGAAACCCCCTGAGTAGAGAGCTTATGTATCTTGTATATGGCAGAACTGGGGTGGTAGAGCTATCCAAAGCTGATGCTACCAAGACCATACATGCAGGTGGTAGAGCTGCAGAATGCAGTGTTTCCCTGGTAGTTATCAGTACTGTTTTGGAGTGAGAATATTAATTTTATTCTGAGATACACACACGTTTGTGTGTATGTGCATGTGCATGTGTGTCTTAGTGCATTTACTGTAGCGCATACATGTAGGAGCCCTCAGAGTACAGAAAAGGGCATTGCATCCATTGGAAGAAGTAGTTGTGAGTCACACTTGGAGCTGAACGTAGACCTTTTGCAAGAACAGCATGTGTGTTTAATCATTGAGACATCTCTCAGCCCTGTGCTGTTGTGCATTTGAAATACATCAGCTATTTTCTTGATTTTAGACAGACTCAGAGATAAGAGAGCATCTTGAATATCATAAAGGGCTTTTTTTTTAACAGAATGAAAAAAATATACCATGAGGACTTTTGAAAGTGAGAGGTATGCATTTTGCCTCATGAAGGTTTCTTGGGAGAACCAGAGAGAGAATGCTGCTATGTTATCATCTAGAACTTGACTTGTAATGGTTAATATTTAATGCCAATTTGTTTGGATTTGGAATCTCTTAGAAGATGTATCACTGAGTTTATCTTTGACTATGTTTACAGGGAAGTTTGATGAAAGAAGAAATCCTTCCCTTGTCCCATTGGCTTCTATCCCTAGACTGAATAAAAAGTAAAACTAATGAGAAGGAGACTGAAGACTGGCACTCATCTCAAAATTTAGGGATACTATGTGCCCACCACTGTGCTTTCCTGTCATAATAGAATATACCCTTTCTTACACAGATTAAATGAATCCTTTTCCTTTTACATGCTTATATAAAGTATTTTGTCACAGAAATTTAAAAAGTATTCTAAGTAATACAGTGACAGACTGGCAGGGACTCAGTTGTATATTTCTTAAGCTTCAGGACAGACTCTCAAATGCAAAGGCGTCAGCTATGCTATGCGTGAATGAGCATCAAAATGCACTTACATTTGTAGTTGATAGCTACCAGTATAGCAGTCATTGATTCTTGTGCTTCTCATTTCCCAGGAACATCTAGTAATACATGTTGGCATTAGTGATTTCGAAAAACAAAACAAATGAAAAAACTATGGTGTTGATCTGAGAGAAGCGCTTTCCCCAGGTTCTCAGAGAACTGCTGCTGTGCGTCAGACCCCCTGCACTCCGTTACATGAATCCTGCTATGTCCACTCTGCCACACCGTATTAGCCTGTGCCTTGGGTCATAACTTAATTACATGTGTTAGTTTTAGTTCTGTTTAGAACAACTCTTATCTGACTTGCAATTTCCTCCGTACCCATTACCGAAAGGTCAAGAGTTTGACTGTAGTCAAAACTCACCCCTAATAAGTGACAGGCCTTCTTTTTCTTCACTTGCTTCTTTCTCCAAGCTGTAGGCTTCAGAACCACTTCAGCCCCTATTTATGCAGTATAGATTACACATAGTGTTAGACAACTGCGAATGTTCTGGAACTAAACCTGAAAGGCAAATTGTGGGGTAATTAAATAATGTATTTTAGGGTCAGTGTTTATGTTTTCACAAAATGCAGATCAATCAAGGAAATACAAATTAAGAAGATATCTTTTTATCAAAACATTACGTGGAAATTTAGTTTTAGAAGAGAAAATTGAATGGAAGTTGATCCTTAGGGTATTTTTCTGCTGAATAAGCGATGTGTTCTTTAAAGTGTTTCTCATGCAATATACAAAAGGGACATTTTCCTTTACCTTTCTTATTTTATTGGGATCTAATATGTTGTTGGCTGTATACTATGCTAGTATCTATACTTCCTTGTTATGCTCACATGGCATTTTGAATTACAAATAATGACAAATGTTCTCTCCAATCTCGTATCTGCCATGTAACTGAACTTCCTATGAGCATCTAAAATATAATAGATTTCAATAGTGGTCACTTGTGTTTCCACCAAATAGCAATTTCTGTTACTCACTAGAGGGTGTAAGATAATATCTAGACTTCAATAGACTCTAGAACCCATTGGCTAGTAATTCAGTGCATGTATATCCATACATGCACTGAAATCTTGTTATTTATAAAGGCTGCTACAGAACTTGGTATTTCCATTCTTCAGCACTTTGAGCTCATCACAGTTAGAACTGGGGGATTGATTGTACTAACACAGATGATGATTTCTGAGACTAAATAATAGCAATTCATTTAATGAACGTTACTAAGATTTCTACTATCCAATATTAGGCAGATGCTACAATGAAGTGGATCTACTAAACCTTTTAGTTTGGGGCAAAGATACACAATATCAGCAAAGCCCTCTTTTTGCTTCAGAATACTCAGTATCCCTTTTAACCTATGAGAACCTGTTTCTTGATCTATGATTCTAGATTGATTATATTACTGTTTATCTTACTTTATATGCAGTTATTTACTTAGTCTATGCTTCAGTCTAATAAAGTATAAAATACATAAAAGACATCAGTTTGCTCCATATTGTATCTTACTGGAATCTCAGCAAAGATAATATAATGAGTCAAGAAGATAATGCATACACTCTTAAGTCCCAGCAAGGTAAGACAGACAAAGATCTCGGTAGCCTAAACATTAAGGTGACTACTGTCAATACATGGGGTATAATGTAGGCAGCTGGGAAACAGTCAAGGGTTAAATCCAAAGCTTCATTTCTGTAGATCAGGAGCCTAAGCAAATCTTATAGACTAATCTTGTGTTCAGGAGTTCAGTTGCCAACAGAGTTTGTCAGGAATTGGGTTTCTACGAACAGCTCACTGAGGAAGTGTTTGCTTTCACTGAATGGGACAAAACCCACTTTTTTGTACATTAGGATTCATGGGAGCTTGCTCCTAAAGTCAGTAAAAGAAATATAATTTCTACAGAAATGAGCTAAAATTTCCTGTACTCATATAATTCTAAATTACTAAATTTAAAAGGTTACAAGATCTGACTATTTTTAAGGGGATAGAAAGTTATGTGCAGTCATGAATATGGAGTCAGAAATCAGCTGGCCACCTCAGCTTCTCTCTCACACATGTTCTGAAGAACAGAAAGCTGCTATAGAAGTGCTGAAGTAAATGGAATAGAATAAATAATAAAAATAAAATCAAATTAAAAATTAAAAACGATGGAATGAAATAGAAATTGACAGTAACACAATAGTCATTATATTTTAATGCAGTTATTACTTTGTATGAATGTAGTAAGGGTATCAAATCATGTGAAACAACAAACATAATTAAAAAGCTGGCAGGCTCCATGAACATGCTAGGAGCTGTTGGTCTGTGTATGAGTGTGTATGGTATATGCATGTATACATTTGTATACTTGTTTGTGTGCACATGTGTGAAGAGGACACACATGCATATGTGCATTTAAGTGTGTGGATGCCATAGGTCTGTTTCAGGTATCTTTCTTCATTGCTCTGTGTGATCTGAATTAGAAGTGCCTTCCACTTACTTGAGCACTTAGTCCCCAGTTGGTTGTAGTGCTTGGGGGATGATACGGAAACAGGATGTACAGCCTTGCCTCTCCTACCATATCCACTTTTCTGCAACTTGAAGAGCAACTGGATTCCTCCTCCTTTAAATTAACTTCATCATGGCATGTTATCAAAGCATCAGAAAATTACCAATATAATCTGCACCTTACATTTTGAGACAAGTTCTCTGACTAAACCTGGAGCTCACTGAGTCAGCCTCACTGGTTAGCCAGCAGTCCCCGGTGAGTTTTCTCTCTCAAGTCTCCCCATGGCTACTGGGAATCTGTACTTGGCTCCTTAGGCTTGCCCAGAAGGGACTTTACTGAGACATCTCCCTTGCACCACTGAAAGAGTTTAAATATCAACAATCAAATTCAAAAATTGCAAGAAAAATTAAACAAAAAACATAAAATAATAGAAGATAGAACATCAAGCATTGCTCAGTCAGCTGGACGTTGCTGGTCTATGCCTTTAATCCCAGCATTCAGAAGGCAAAGGCAGAAGAATCTCTGAGTTTGAGGCCAGCCTGGTCTGCAGAGTGAGTGCCAAGACAGCCAGAACCACACAGAGAAACCCTGTCTCAAAAAAGAAAACCTAATAATAATAATAATGATGATGATGATGATGATATAAATAATTGCTTTATATATTTGACACTGACATTATGATATTAAACATCCAATAATAAAGATTATAAGTTCATTTCAAATGTACACAAAATATTCACTGGTGTATCTTGTAAAGGGAGATATAAAATAATAAGCAATGTTTATTGTTCTGACTTAAAGTTCTAACAACAAACACTCTGATTGAAAAACCTTTTCTTTGATGTGGTTAGAGTGCCTTATAGAAACAACGCAAGCAAAGGAAGATTCATTTTAAATCATGGCCTTAAGGGGTTTTAGTCCATCATGATGGGGAAAGCATTGTGGACTAGCTCTGTCTTGTGGCAGCCGACTAGTAGCAGGAGGAAAGAGGTTGGGGCTATAATCAGAAGCTAGAGTGTAATTTTGAAGAAATGATCCTAGTGACCTAGTTCTGCCAAAAAGGTTACACATCCTAAACATTCCGAAACTTCTCCAAAGTTCGAAATCAACTGGAGAACAAGTGTCCACACATGAAACTCTGTGGACTTACACCTTAAATTAATAACAAGTAGACATAGAAGTGATAAGGATTTAGGGTATTGAGTGGGTCCCACAGGTGTCATACAGGGAAGCAAACCACACAAAGAGATAAGATTAAAAACTCAGAACAGATTGTCTTTGTCAACCTGGATCAGACTTGGGGAATTTAACAACAGGTAAACTTTATTCCTAATGTATTTAACCCTAGCATAATTTGGAAAAGAAAAATGTCCTGTTGTGATATAATCCTCATTGCACAAAGAGGCATGATTACATTGAAACTCAACTCAGGGTACCTGCCATTTCTTCCAAGAAGATAAATTCTAAAGATAGGCTATTTTTACTAACTTAAGGGCCTTAGGGTCTGGCCTGGCCTCAGGCATAGCATAGAGGCTATTTGGACTATTAGCTACCTCTGGTCCTAGCTGTGGTAGATTGGGGGAGCCTCTGGCTCTGAGTCATTTAGATTACTACCCACTTCTGGTCCTGGTTGCAGGGGCTTGAAATGGCCTGGCTCAACCAATTATAAAGATCACCTAGCTATTAATCACTTCCATTTTTCAGCTTTCTGGATAGAAGATCAGGATTTTTATCTTTCCCATTGGAAAGACAATCCTGTGTGCTTAACATTCCTTATTTCTCTGGAAGCTGTGGGTGCAAGGACCTTCAGGCTATGCTCCAAAAAGAGTATGTTAACTGAATCTTATATTTATGGTAAAATATCAAAAATCCCAAAACGCTGGTATTGGTAAAAAGAAAGAAATATACATATTTCAATACAACACATCATAAAGCTCAGAAGCTCATGTACACATCCAAGAAAGTGCTTTGCAAATAAATACTGAGGCAAATTGATTACAATGAAAATATTGTGATAGTATTTTTATTGTTTAATATCACAACTACACAGATATGCATACTAGTATGTACATAAGGACACTTATATATGTGTGTACACATATAGACACATAATAGGTATATGCATGTGTGTGTATGTTAACAAAAACATGCATTCTTTAAATATTTCAATAACTGGTGCTTTGCTTGTAAACCTGTATATTAGGGATTTAAAATCATTATTCTCATGTGGGTTAAATGAGTTTCTTAATACTTAATAGGTAAATACTGAGTAGTCTAGTATTAGTAGTCTGTACCACATGAGGACAACATCTAACATAAACATTAAGGACACCTGCTCTAGGAGGATAAAATAGCCACAGTGAAGCATGTGTTGGCATTTGTCAGGAGAGGTGCAGAGGCTAAGGTAGGTGGGTGTGAAGCATGCGAGCATACAGGGATGTTGCACTCTTGGGGTCAGGTCAGAAATGAGTTTTTACCCTTATAACATAGGTTTTCCTCCACGGATTTTCTTATTATTCTTATCAGTCTAATCAGTGGGTAGTTTGGTTCAGGATCTTAAAATAACTGGAGCATGATAATGTATCACAAAATGTATCACAAAGAAGAAGGAGGAGGAGGAGAAGAAGGAGAAGAAGAAGGAGAAGAAGGGGAAGAAGAAGGAGGAGAAAGAGGAGAAGGAGAAGAAGGAGGAGAAGGAGGAGAAGGAGGAGAAGGAGGAAGAAGGGGAGGAGGAGGAAGAGAAAGAGGAGGAGAAGAAGAAGGAGGAGGAGGAGGAGGAAAAGAAGAAGAAGAAGAAGAAGAAGAAGAAGAAGAAGAAGAAGAAGAAGAAGAAGAAGAAGAAGAAGAAGAAGAAGAAGAAGAAGAAGAGAGAGAGAGAGAGAGAGAGAGAGAGAGAGAGAGAGAGAGAGAGAGAGATTCTCAGATTCTATCTGTGCCTAGTACAGGAGAAAGCTATCTTCAGAAGCTTAGTGTGAATTCCATTTTTAAAGTAAACCCTTATCTTATTCGTGGATAGCGTGGCCACTAAAGTGTCCATGGATTCAGACTTAACGTGCTTAGGAAATGTCTTTCTATGAGTACTACCATTCAAAGTAAAAATTAAACCCTAGACAAATCCTGTGATTTGTCTCAGTATGTACAGTCACTGTCTTCAAATCCAGCTTTACTTAAAACTATAACATGCCAAAGTCAAGACAAAACGTAGCAGCTCAAGAGGAAACAGGACATATCTTCTTATCCACTGCAACGGCCCAGAAGCCAAATGCGGAGCATTTGAAGGCATCTGTCTTTGAATCCTGATATGTGTTTATTTTAGTTGGTACTTTGGGTGCTGTCACCTCAGCTTTGTGCTCTTAAAGTATCAGTGCTCTCTTCATTAACTATCATACCCATATTTAAAGTCCATTAGGTTGTCACTGTGATTTGCACTGCACTCCAGCTATGCTATGCTAGTCAGAAGAATGGGGAGTTAAGAACCCTCTTATTTCTCTTCTCTGTATTCATTTTTCTCATGGTTTCTGGCCCATGAGTTCTGATAAACCTCTTTCTTAGGCCTCTTTATAAAGCATATATTCAATTTAATTTCAACAATATTTTGCTTCATTGGTTAGTACATTCTTTACCATAGTATAGTGTTTCTTCTTAATTTAACTATGTGCTGAATTTCAATGTTTTTCTTTTGTACATTAAGAGCAGGGCGACTGTAAATTCACCTTCACATATTGAATTCTGGCCTTGCTGTACAAAAATCAAAGTATGGTCCCAAACTATCTTATAGTGGTATTTCCTACCTCCCAATAGTTCTGTGCTGGGGTATTCACAAGAATATGTTTAATTATAAAAATGTAATGCTGGTTTTTATTTATATTTTACTACTATTTTAAAAGATATTGAAGAGAAAAAGCATTCTTGTGCTAATATTAAACAGTTGTAAATTTTGTAGAAAGTCATATCTCTTATTGGTTTGGATTGGCTTGTTCCTGGGAAAAATTCTAAGATTAAGGTAAACAAAGAGAACATCTTTATGAGGTGGTAAAATTAAGTTTTTTGAAGACATTTAATAAAGAATCCACTTTTTCCTTTGTTATTCACAGCCCGCAGTCTGTTGCTCAACCTTGAATAGATTTGCTTTTGATAGATATGTAGAGATAGTAAGGCAGGGCTGTGTTTCCCGTGCCTTCCCAGGCTTTTGTCTTTCTGCAACATGACTCTGTATGCTGAGGGAGTTTTAAGCTCTGTAATTCTGACTAAACTGTTTATTATGTACTGAATTCTTCACTCATGGGACAGTAAGATTCTCCAGACTAATGTTCCCAGTGTGCTTTTCCAAACCATTGATAGACTTAACGTTTATAGGATTAGGGCAAGATTGCCTTGGCTCTTCCTTGGCCATTATCTAAACCAGCTAAGCCACAACTTGAGCTCTGTCACAGCCTCTCATATACCATATTTTAGTGCATTGACTGGATGATAACCTTTTCAACAAGACATTTAGTGGGATGCTCTTTGACATCTAAAACTGCCTTAAAACCTTGATGCTTTCAAACCCATGCATTCTCTTTATATAAAATATAAATTTTATTATATCTTAGAAAAATCTGACATTCAAGTAAAAGGATTCTAGAATAAAATCAATAGGCAGTGACTTTTCTTCAACACACTGCATTAAATTAAATGCCAACTGGTAATTTAGTCTCAGGGCTGCTCATAACTTTACCATTACTACAAGTAGTTTTGAATAATGTTCTGTCCCTCCCCCAATTAGAATTTGGTCTAATGGACTGTTAAAATGGTTTAAATCTGTCTAGTATTAGTAGACTGGTTAAGGAAGACCCCACTCCATGTAATATTAATTCAGATAAGCTTGAGATTTGTTAGCATAATAATGAGGTAATAGTTTGTCTAATTTAATTTTGACACTGTGATATGTGACACTTCAATAATAGCTGATGTGACCTTTAAGGTTAATAATGACATCACTCATCTGAAGTGACAGGCTACTTCAAGTTCCACAGTTGATCTTACTTCTTCCTTTTTAATTTTTTTTTTAAAAATTAGGTTACTGTCGCACTAATGAAGCTTCAGTGAACTGTTATCTAGAATTGCAAACTTAAATAAATTGGTTCCAGAGTTTCCTCGATGACTCTCTCCAGTGTGAAAGAAAGCAACAGTGCAGTTGTGATGATGGATGTGAAGAGGTAGACATTTTTTCTTACACAAATATTAATAGGCAGAAATTCTTTTTGAGGCATTCTCACATGGAAAGTTTCAGCTATCAAGATAAAGTTCTCTGGATATTTCACTATCTCGTGCCGTCTTGCATTTTATTATAGCTGTCTATGGGACTGTGGCCTTGTTAAAAGCATGATGTTCAGCTCTGTGAAGATCAGAGAAATACACTAGAATATTATCCAAGATGTCAACTAAGAGAACAATATCGGCTAAGAGAAAAGCATTAGGTAGACAAATCAAATAATTGAATATGATAAGCACAGTTTCCTTAGGGGGACCAAAGGATGGTGTTGGAGTTATGGAAGACCGAGAATGAGTTCTCAACCTAAGAAAACAAGATCATTTCCTGTCTCAGCTGCTGAAGCAGAAGAATTCAGAATTATTTTAATTAAAATACTCCTCCTCCTGCATTCTTTCCCACTTTCTGTACTGCTTACAGAAGAGAGAAACAACTATGCCTATGAATATGTTATGAGTAGTGGTATAGAGTAAGGAAAGGTAGCTTTGACTATATAGTTACAAAAATATATATATAGAATGTGGCCAATGGGAAGATGTTGCTAAGGCAACTTGGCAAAGAAACCCTAGGGGAATTACAGGGAAAGGATAGGCTTGCCTGAAGATCTATCTGATAATCTACATACAGAAGCTGTAGGAGGAGAAAGGAATGGATATCTGCTATATCCATGTGATAATCCACATTCTTAGCTAAGAGACATACTGTATTATTCACAGGCAAAAACTCTCATAGTGGGATACTCATTGAAGTTTGTTATCTAGAAGCAAGTAATTGAATGAACTAGAACCGTAATTGCCAAACCTTGGTTTTGTGACTCTGGCTTTGATTATTTTCTGTTTGCTTATGCAAGTGTGCCTCAAAGGATTTTAAAGTGTTTCTGTTACCATCCGCATCCAAGTCAGATAGATGGTTTAGTGGTTTGAAAGAAAATGGTTCCCATAGCCTCATAGGGAGTGGCACTGTTAAGATATGTGGCCTCGTTGGAATAGGTGGCGCCTCCTTAGAAGGACTGTGGCACTAGGGGTGGACTTTGAGGTCACAGAGGCTCAATTCAGGGCTAGCGTGACAGTGTCTTCCTGCTGCCTACAGATCTACATGTAGAACTCCCAGTTCCTTTTCCAGCACCGGGTCTTCCTGTGTGTTGCTATTCTTCCCACCATGATGAAAATGGACTAAACCTCAATTAGATGCTTTTCTTTATAAGAGTTGCCCTAGTTGTGATGTCTCTTCACAGCATTAGAAACCCTCATTAAGGCAAATGGGCACTTTTAAATGCCAACAGCCCTACAAGTTTATCTACCCAGCACAGCTATTCACTGTCTGGAATCTATGTGTTATTTTTAGTGTATTTCTTTTTGACCCACTATTTTTTTAATTTCTCATATTAATTTTTAAAAGAATTCTTAACCTAAGTGTAATGGTTTTATGACTTTATCTATTTATAGAACCATATAATGAATATTTACTTAATTCATTTTGTGTGGCATATACAGAGTCTAATAATATATCAACAGATGAAGAAGACATGATAGTTAACAAGATTGTTGTTTCTAGGGAAATAACCCACCAGACTGATTTTTTTTTCTTTAGCAATGCTTGTAACCAACCACAAGACATCAGACTGAGACTAATTTCTTTCAAAACAATTTCCTAAAAAGTTAATACAAGATATAAAGGAAAATAACTTGTAGTCACAATTTGGTCCAATTTTCAAGGCAGAAAACCACAAGTAGTTATGGTATAAAAAGTAAAGGGTGATTACATTGGAAGATACCAGGCCAACTGTTCAATTCCAAAGATCTCACTGTGCATTCCGGTCTCCTGTTCACTCTTTCAGTCTCTACAGGTTCCCTTTAAACTAAAAAAACTTACTGTGAGCAGGTGAGGGAATTTGTAACAGAACGTGATGAAAAGCAAAATGGAGAGGCAAGGGAAAGCAATTACAGAGGGAGATCATTAATTGGAGGGCTTATCTCTACCGTGAGGTTGGAATGTATAAGCTGCAGGTGCTGTGAATTGAATTTCATGCACTCCTGTTGTTCCTGAAGAGCTGGCTGTGCGTGGGAAGTGCTGAGTGATTTGCCAAAGTGTTGTAAGAACACTAGCAATCAAAAAGCCACCGGGCTCTGAAAAGCTGGGATTGAGTGAAGGTGGAAAAACCTGAAGGCTAAAGGGAATTGGGACTTTTCACTGAAATGGAGCTTGACACAGGGGAAGTTCAATCAGTAATAAAGGGGAGTGAAGAGAAAAGCAGTGCAGAGGGGATTGGAAAAGGACGTGCTATGATCCCTTCTCATCAATCAAATTGAGAGTCCTGCTGGGACAAAGTCTACATGGGCCTTGGGTAAAAGACTCCTTTGTATTCTTTCAACTTACAGAAATGGGCTTCTTAGGAATCTCGCACATATGCTGAGGTCAAATTAAACATCATTTGAAACCATCCATATATTCAAACAGGGCATCAAAACCCCATGAAAGCAGAATACCCACTCCCGTTAGATCTTTATCTCTCCTTTGGCTGCACACTGCTGCTCTCATCAGCTCCTTGCCAATCCAACAAGCGGTACTACCTATTGCCTTGACGTGAAATGCCCCATAAGTGTTTTTCCTTCATAGTTATAGAATGATGGTTAATCTTGATTGTCAATTTGATTGGGTCCAGAAACAAACCTCCGAGTATATCTGTGAAAGATAGTCTAGATTAGTTCAACTGAGGTTGGAGGACCCACTTTACCTAGGGATGGGTACTATTTCATGGTTTGGGTTTCTGAGCCAAGTAAACATGAGAAGTTTGCTGAGCAGGAACATTCGCTGGTCTCTGATACATGACTGTATGTAGGTCCTACTCCTCTCTCAGTCTCACTGTCTCTGATGGGCTATGCCCTAAAATGTGAGCCCAAATAAAGAGTTCCTTCATAGACTGGTTTTTGTCACAACACTGAGGAAAAAGTCACTAATACAGTGACCCAGACTTCAAATGCTAGCTCTGATACCCATTCCTCTCCATTCAAGTCAGACTCTTATGGTGGCAGGGTGGCTCCCACTAAATTAGACTCTTCACTCTTCTCAGGCATAGCACCTTGTCAAAAGTTTTCTTGTTCTCCCAGCACTTTCCTGATTGTATACTTTGACAGATAATATGTTATCTTTTTCAGGGCTCTACATCTTTGAGAACATTTGCGAAGAACCAATTTCTCAAGGCAAACTTTTATGATCTTTAAATTAAATCATCTTTTATCAGCTTATATCCTGGCTTTGGAGGTTAGATTTCTTTCAACATCTCTCTTCTTCACTAAACTGTGGACTTGGAAGAGGCTGAATTCTGTCTGGGATTCCTGGATCCCAGCTTACCCAAGACTGCAGTAATTTTCTCTTTATTCTTTCTTGTATGTAAAGACATTCTTTCTTGTTTAAAGGCATTCATTTCAATCTTCCCCTTAGATAACCAAATACTTAAACTTAAACTAGCATGAAAGGACATGAGTAACCAAGTCTTAAAAGATTAAACCTCGAAAAATTAGACCACAAATTTCTCAACCTAAGCATCTTTGACACTTGATGGTTTTGCGCGCGCGCGCGTGTGTGTGTGTGTGTGTGTGTGTGTGTGTGTGTGTGAGAGAGAGAGAGAGACAGAGACAGAGACAGAGACAGAGACAGAGACAGAGACAGAGAGACAGAGAGGTCATGGATAGGGAGTAACATGCCAATGCTGGTTACTTAGCAGATGTCTGGCTTACATCCCCAAGGTAAGAGAGCATGTCTGCAGCTATGAAAACTGAAAATGTGTCCAGACTGCCTGTACAATATCTCAACTGAGGGTGGGAGAGAGGTGTTGCAGTTGGTGTGTGTGTGGGGGGGGGTAAGTGTAGGTGTGTGCATGTGTAAGTGCATGTGTATATTAGCAGGTAGAGAATACCCAATCTAGGGCACACACTATTTAATCACTGAGATAAAAATGATTTCTAATTTTTGTCGAAAAATAGACTCTGAGTCATAGATAACAGAGTAATGGATAATAATTATTCACAGGATATTTTTAGACATATATAAAGATTCATTATACTGATGTAGGCCATCATCCAAAATCCTCAGGAAATCAATTTGATAAAGGAAGATAAGAGAGTCATTAGTACATTGTTTCTGGGAATGTTCTGGGAAAGATTGCATTAGTGTACAGAGAACCATTGAAGCTTGGTGCCAGGCTCATGGTTTTGCTTAATATACTCTTTCTTTGGTCTAATAAAAACATTAGATGTCAATTTGTCACAACTAACAGTGAAAATATTGAGGAATTTTCTTTACTCAAGCAAAATCACATGCAAACACAATACAAACACTCTCAGAAACAAACACAAACACAGAAGTACATTTAGGATTTTTCTTTTCTTGAAACCAAAACTTTGTGCCCAGTTTATTGAGGCCTTTGTTAAGGGGCCACTGTGTTGACCCCTTTCCTGCTGGGGAACACTAAACCATATTCCAGCAATTTTTGCTCCCCTGCTGCGAGCTACAGGAATGGTTTACTTAAGAGTTCACTGAAGTGATGGTTTGGGCTCCATGGGGTCAGATTTTTCTCCATCAAGTGAGAGAAAGATAAATTTATAATGCTGGCTTTTTATACAATTCCTGATATTAGAAGTCTATTGTTTCTCTTTCTCCAACATTCCCCACCTCACTCAACTCCTCTGGAAAGAAAGCATAGGAATTATTCCCAGAGGCTACAGACAGGCAATTTCTTGGTAAGACTTTTCTTCTTCCCATCCCCATGGGGATTCCTGTTTGGCAGCATAGTAAATTCACTCTCAGTGTTTCAGCTCACAATAACAAGGAAATAAGACAAACTCTGGGTGTGTATTGACCAAATTAGAAAAGTGAACAATCAGCAAGAGGGGTTTCTTGGAAACCATCCTGCCAGGGGCAGGGGGAGGAGGGAGTTTAATTACTATTTAGGAAAGAATTGCCAAACTGGAAGCTAAAGGGAAGTGTACAAGCATGCACTTTAAATTAAGGCAAGCTTGAAATCCAACAATTTAGGCAATGGCAGTTCCAAAACCAAGCAATTAGATTGCAATGGCTGCAAGACTGGAAGAGAAGGTGAGCATTGGGAGTAAGGGAGGCAAGGCTGTAGGTATATCCACAGAACATCCGGAATAGCTTCCTAATAACTATACAGATTTTATATCTGGGTCTGTATTAAATTGCTTGTTTGTCCATGCATTTTTGCATGTCGAATGTATGCAGGGTACTTGGAAAATCGTTAGTAGAATTTTATTTTCTGAGGTTTGCTCATCAGCTGTTGTTTATGATTGTTAACTTCAAAACTGAATAAATAGGTTCTTGCTCTTCTTCCTTGTCATTTCTTTCATCCCAGAGAGCATGTACTAGTTTCATTTTTCGATGAGGTTCTTCAATCCCAGAAGAGTCATATCACTTCTATGGCCTCAGTTTCCACACTTAGAACTTTGATGAAATATGAATTCAATGTCTGTACTCTCTGCTTAGATATAAATCCAATGTCTATGATTTCTTCATCTATTTTCACTCTGAAAGCATGGGCTTCTGTGAGACCATGCTCATCTGTTTATGCCTAGAAATCTTGTAGAAGTGTGGAACTCTTGTTATCACAAGAAAGAAAGAGTAGAAAGAGTCCACTCACTACCAGAGTCTGGGACCCAACCCCAGGTGTCTGTAGCTGACACCATAAAGGCAAAGAGACAGGTATGGAAACCTGTCTAACCCACTGGCTCTGGGCCTCAGACAGTTTGTACTTTCTGTTCAGACTCTTTATTTGTTAAATAGTTTGCCAGTCTTTCCCACATATCTTTTCTAGAAAGACCCAAATATTCAGAATCAAAGAACAGATATCTTGTCCCTGGTGGTTCAGACCATGACCCCGTGTGAGGACTCACGAAAAATTGAATGAGAACTGTATCTCTTTTTCTTGGAATATATCTTTAGACTGGAGCTACATTCCATCCATCCGTTTAATGTGTAGAAAAGCTAACAACATCACACAGTACTGTACATATACTAGAACAGCCCTTCTGTCATAAAACAAAAACAACAAAACAAGAACACACCACTAGCAAACTCTTTAACCAGCCTATTAACCAACTTGGGCTGCCATAACGAAATTCCAAAACCTACTGAGTAGCTTACACAAAGAAACATTTCTGGAGGCAGGAAGTCTAAGACCACCTTCATTTTCTTGAAACCAACCTCTCTGAGTTGCTGTCAGCTGGCTGACTCCCCACTGTCTGCACACAGCCATTCTTTCAAGCATGGACAGGAAAACATTCACTGCTAATGTTTGTCTTTTCTTCAAAGGACAGCAGTCCCATCAGATTAGGGCCCTGTCATTGTGGCCTTACCCCATAATTATCTCCCAAATCAACTCTAATTTCTAATATAGCTCTACTGGGGTTAAGCTTTCTATATCAATCTGGAAGAGGCATAATTTGGTCCATACAGTTGACTACATGTTTATTGAATTTCCTTATTACCAGTAGAAGAAATGCCTGAAGAAAAGCAGAATAATCAGAATTGCGTGAATGAAATGTAGGGCATGGAACTGTTTGCAGCTGCGGTTTAGAGCCTTTTGCAGATTCCTACTTAGGATTCAATCTACCCAAGGTAATTTATCAGAAATCCCTAGCCATTCCTATAAAAGCAGCATAAGACTTCATGTTACACAATTTAACTTTCTCACTTCATTCAATCTATGGACAGAACTTCACTTTTTTACCCCTTTGAGATGCAATCAATATTAATACCTAAGGTTCTTTCCCCTTTGAATATAGAGAGCCTGCTAAATTTACTCTTTACTACTCACCTCTGCCACATGACTTCCTGGTTCTCCTTGTCCTTTAAAGAATCCTTTTTCTGTCACATTTCTACATCTACACTATTTCTCTGGTTCCGTGAAGGTTTGTATATGCTGTTCTAAAGCATTCTTTTCTATCATTCTAACAAAATTTTGTGACAACTCTCACTGTTGAGTAACTCATTCTTACCTTTTCCATATTCTGAAATCAAAGAGGCAAAAATCATTTCAGTTCTTCTCTGTGTCCGTAGGACTAGCATGCTACCAGCTTTATGGTATTTTTTTGATACACTGACGAGAAGAAGTATGTTCTTGAAAACCAAGAATTTAAATTGACTTTTATATATTTTCCACCAATTATCAATTTGTTCTTCCTGGACCCATGCCTAGGGCAACCGTGCCTTCATTGGTTAAACAAGAATTTATGAAATACCTAAATATGTTCTGGTTGGCAGCATGCATTCTTAGAGATGAGGACTTCAGCTCAGTAGAAGAAGCTCATATGTAAACAAACACGTATTCTTCAGTGTACAGTATGGCTTAGGAAGAAGCATGGCTGTTCAGGGTGGAGAGAAAGTGCAGCAAAAACCATTCCATCTGCTCCCTAATCCCCTTTCAGCTTCTCATGTATTCCTGGCTCTGTTTGCCTTCAGGACCCCCTATGTTTTTTACATGCCTAAAATTTCTTCAGCCTATTGTCCTAATAGTAAATTCCTAAGTACTCATATTTCACCTTCAATGGCACCACAAAAGAATGATGCATTACCTCCAAACACTAAAGTCAGCAACTATAGTTCTCTTATTACATTTGTGTTTTCTTTATAACTCTTAGGAAATACCATATCGGAATGATGTGTTTTCTTTATTTAATGTCTTTCTTGCTCATCAGTGTATGGAAGGAGTTCAACATCACATATTCAGAAAATCTAAGAGTCCATTGAAAATTTAGCAATCTAAGTAATATCCATTGAATGAATACAATAATAAATGAACAGAGAACTTCGTGTCTCAAGAGCCCAGTGGAAAAAAGCACCAGAATAGCTAACAATAGAACTCACTCCAGATTATTTCCTGATCCAAATTGCTTTGTCTTCTCTCCTTATGTGTTACAGGAAGCATTTTTTTTTAAGAGAAAAAAATCCACTCCGAGGCTCATTCTCTCTCCTAGGAATTAATAAGTAGTGCACTGTAAATTACAACTGAGTTAGGTTCATTTGGGATCCAACTCCTCTCCCTGTCTTTGAACTATGACTGTACCTCAAACAATTTAAGAATTCATGTTGCTACCATCCATTATCATCTGAGGTAGAAGATATTCCATTACTGCTAGCATCTCCCAAGTCCAGCACATACATCCAGGATTTAGAGAGATGGATAAAGCCATTTATACTGTGTCTGTAAAGTCATGCCAACTCCTCAAGTTTTGCCTCTGAACTATTTCCTCTTATTTTAATGTTCATTATATTTTGTTTTATATCACAGTGACTTTGTTGCTACTTAGATAAGAAATATTAAATTTATGATAATATCTCATATCCCCATGCACTTGCATATTCTTAGCAACTGCTTTGTTCTCTATTAATTCTTTGCCTTACCAGAATTACTTCTTTTATTAACAACCACAGGTTTTTAAAGCTCTGTCTAGCTTCAATCTCTGAATTCATTTTTTCCCATTCCCATTATGTCTTGCTGAATTCTCTAAGTGAATTATTTAGCTCTGCCCAGCTTTTAAAAGTGATTTGCATCAGACACATTATACAAACTAAAAGCATATCATATTAAAATGTCTGTAATTGTTTGAAGGAACTGCCCCCAGGGAATATGCTGTGCTATATATAATGGCTGTGGGGAAGTTTTGACTCCTCCTGTGTCTGTAACTTGAAACAAACAAAAAACAATTTATGGGCTGAGATTTGACTTAAATTTAAGGAGAAAAATGTGTTGCTGTGCCAACTGGGCTTTTATGCTTGTATTAACTTTTTGTTATTGGCCTCAAAAGTAGTGGCAAGAGATAAGGAAAAAAAAACTTTTTGTTTATCTCTACAACTTTGTGAGAAAAGCAGTAGTTTCTTCCTTTGTGGTTAGGCAAAACTTTATCTGTGACAGTTATAGAAGTACTGGGCTTTGCCAATTCTAAGCTTTCTGGCCTTTTAAAAGCATGCCTGCACCAGATAAGCATGACACAGGCTCTCATGTGAGTAGACGGATGGAACTTTGCCTTTCATGACTTTTTTCACAGAGCTGAACAAATGTGCATTTTAGGGCTTTAAGGGAAGATATATGCTAGTGAGTCAAAGAATGTTTCCTTCCAGAGTGCTTTTCTAGAACTGGAATCTGAAAGTCACAGCCTTGTGATTGGCACCATCTCTTTTAAGACACTAAGATGGGTTATTGCCCGATTGCCTACATTCAAACTCCTTTGTTGTGTACAAAGATCTCACACTAGCTGCACTGGCACATGCCTGGTTCTCTCAGTTTTCTCCAGTCAGATGATATACCAAAAACTTCCTATTCTGCTCTAATTCATGATGGTTAAGTATCTTTGATTACAATGTATTTCTGGGTGATGGAGGGGATTGATACTTATGTCATATTCTATTTTCTCAGAATGAGAAACGAGAAGAAAATAACAAAACTTCATCTGATGAAGCACATGATTTTCTAATGCATCAAAAAAGCAACCTAAATAGCAAGTGTGGATTATTTTTGTTGCCTGGAAGCTCTGCTTCTTCTTGCTCTGCACATTTAAATTTTCAATATTCTGTATAGGATGAATCTTAAGGTATCTTGGATACTTAAATGAAATAATTCTTTCTTCACTAGAAGAAAAGGAATGATGACAGCCACATTTTCTGAGGTGGTTTCAGAAGCTACTTAATTCATAGGAAACTAAATTCAATATTTTATTTGAAAACCAAGAGAGAGCACAGAATGAAATCTCCTTCTATGGTAAGAATTTGAATGTGTTTCAGAGAGTCTTCAGTAGCCTGAGAAACTTGGACTTACTTGCCATGAGTTACCTACATGTTGGAGTAGTCCTGAGGCAGTGTATCCATTCATAGCAAGCATTTATAAATGCTCATGTAGAATATGTTCTACCCAGCACACACATATGGCAAATACTCTTCTGAGACTTGTTTTGTTCTGCACAAATATAGACTACAAAACACTTGGACATACACATCTTAAATGAGATCATTTGATATCATGGAGGAAGATAGCTTTGAATGGCTTTCTGAAAGCTATAGCTTGATGTAAATAGATTTTTAACTTTTAACTTCAGTGACACATAGAAGAGTACACATATTATACAATATAGAATAGGTTTAAAATAAAACCACTCTAGGCAGTATCAGAAAATATAGAAGTGCTATTTGTTACATTCAAGTTGTGATGACAAAATACCAGACAGGGCCAAATTCAAGGGAGGAAAGGTTGATTTCACTCATTGTTTCAGAGGGATTTCAGGATGTCATGGCTGAAAAGGCATTGTAGAGTTCACTGTGGCCTTAGCCTGGGAGAGACTTCTCGTATGTAGTGAACCAAGAAGAAGCCAATAAGACAGGAACTGTTTGAACTCTTAAAGACCTTTTACTAGGAAATGCAAGGCTGAGATAAAGTGTAGAAACATGAGTCAGTCAGAAGGAGGTTAGCTACAAACTATAAGAGGGTTCTAGGGCCCTTAAAATCTGCCATTTAAGTTGTTAACATTTAAAGTCACATGCCTACAGCATTTGGAATAGCACTAATTTTTCTACAGAGGAGTAGTTGTTCTTGTTCCCTACTATTATCATTTTTATAATATCTAACCTTCTCACTAATTAACATAGTGTGTCGAAGATGTGCTGTGAGTCAGGAAATCTTGAGCAGCATTGAAACAAACAGGTTCGCATGAGTTACCCCACAGGAATGGGGGATATGAATATGCAGGCCTCTCTTTGGAACAAGAATCAGTTAGTTTCTACTTTAGCTTTTTGGTATTTGGTCTACAAAATTCTCACGTTTGCTAAATGTAATGACAATGTTCTGTTTTTCAAAGATTATGCTGTACTTTTTCAAGGGAAAAATGCAGATTGTGGAACCTGAATCATTATTATGAAAATTGTAGGTGTTGAATTTCATAAGTCCATGTACAAAGTAGGCCAAGGCAGGAGGATTACAGAACTACAAGCTTTGACTACATAGTGAGATGAGAGAGCTGGGAGTGGAGGATGTTGAGATGGGAGTTGGGGGAAGAACACAAACTTTACATTTCGATAATGTGTGTTACACAGTGATAGTTTCTTTTTTTTAATGAGGTTAGATTCCTCTCGAAAAGTACCCAATATTCTACAGATATTTCAGCAACATAACAGTTTAATCAAATAGAAGATAAATTCTCAGGTATAAAGTCTTATGATGATGGAGAAGAAAGGAAACTTGGTTTCACCTTTCTCTTGACAGAAACTAACAATCTCATGATGTATGTAATCGCTGACACCATTATTTGAAAATGTGTATACATGTGTATAATTTAGCCATCTTTAACATTTTGGTACAATAATAAGGCACAAAGTTCCTGAATCATATCTCTTATAGTCATGGCAAATAATTTCTTTCCTGACCACATAGCTGCTTTCTGATTATTATCACCAGGGTTTCTTCAAGACAGTGGCATACAGGATATATCATGTTCCTCCTGGTTTTCAAGTACCTTAAAAGCATCTTCCTGCAAGACCCTCACTGTAGGCTGCTAAGCCAGGTACTGATTTCAATCTTGCATTAATAGAGATAAAGTAACTTCAAAACTGTTATCACCTCCTCTTGTATTTGAATCCAGTAATGGTGGCTCCATAGCCCATTGTCTTCTCAAACCTGGAGGTGCCTCTTTCCAATAACCTTCCATTATAAAAATGGATGTTATGAATGCCTTACTTTATCATGACAGTTTAAGGAGAAATAAGTATTTCCTAGTATTAGCACTTTGGGTATAATAAGTATGGGAAATATTTATTTATATGAAATATATATGTTATGAACATATGTATCTTAAGAGTGTTGATATACTTGCCAATTGTTCTATATCAATAGTCATTATCAATGTCCTTTGTGGTTTAAATGAGCTTTCTCTTCACTGACTCTGGTGTTTTGGGAGTTTGTCTCATAATTTGTGTTGTGTTGTCAACATCTGTAGTGGCTATTCCTGGTTGTCAACTTGACTATGTCTGGAAGAACTACAATCCAGAATTAGAAGGCTCACCTTAGATCTTGAGGCTGGGAAATGAAAGTTTCTAACCTGGATCTTGGTATGGAGAGCTTGAGGCAAAGTGGCTATGAATCCCAGGAGTTTAAGGCAAGGAGATCTCTGAGTTCAAGGTCACCCGGGATAAAGCAAGTCCCAGACCCAGGCGTGGTGGTATACACCTTTAATGTGGCACACAGGTTCTGCTGGAGATTTACATAAGGACATTGGAAGAAGGACGAGTCTCTCTCTTTTTTGCCACCGCTAGATCCTTGGACTTTCATTCCCAGCTGCTGCTGATCATTGTTGGAGAGTTGTTACAGACTGTAAGTCATCAACCAATTCTCTTACTACCCATACGTTCTGTGACTCTAGAGAACCCTAAGACAACATCTTATTCGGATACTTTTATCAACAGCAGAAAAATGCATTTTGTTTATGTTCTAGGTCAAATTATCATCTCTAAATAACATTTACTGGATGTTTTCTAATAAGAACTTTGCCTTTTGGTGATCAGTTCAGCACATAGCCATTCAATTTATAGTGTAATGGATAAGGATGAGATGTCTATTATTACATGTTCAATCAAACATGGCATTTATTAGTTCATTAACAAGTATGGGATGACTGAATGTGTAGGATGTGATTCTTAACTCACATCAAGTAGCCTGCAACAGTGTATGAATGATAAAACAGCAGGTGTCTCTTGGACTCATTTCATTATCTTCTTAGTTTGCATAACATTTGCATTGTAAATCAGTGAACTTTGTATTAATTGACATAGTCACTTCTATTCTTTAGACTCTTAGTATCATGCACTGCCTGAAACCCTGTATTACCCTGTTTCCTAGCTGATTCTCTGATATTGTCTTTTACTGTTTCCAGCCCCTCTCTACTCAAGGTACATCTTTTTGTTTATTTGAGATACTTTTTTCTCCCTGCAGATTCTCTCAAGACAACTGCATCTATATGTTGTGGTTTGCCCTAGAGTTATCTGTATTTTGATGCTAATTCCACTGCCCCAAGGACAGCTGCCTAGTCATGTACTCAGGAATCAGGTGACTTCACCAGAACCTTCTCCCTATTGAATTTGTAAAATACAGGTGAGAGGCAGGTACAGGATAGAAGGAGGCCTGTCATTGGAGGAGAGAAGTTTGAAGGAAGAGGAGGAGACTGGAACTAAAAAAAGAGAAGAGACAGACCGGAGGGAGAGAGAGAGAAGTGATGGCTGGACAATATGGCAGGTGACGTTAAGATTCCACTCTGCGTATTTACAGGTTGTTATTAATGTTATTAAGGGATGGATATTACAGGGCTCTGTATGTTTAGGTGGGCAATTATATCTTACCAATTGGGTCAAAGATTATTGTGTTGTGTGTTCTTTCATGTGACGGTTTGAGTGTAGGAAAGTGTGCCGTGGCTGGAGACACTGGATTGCCGCCGAGGAGTTGGGATGTGTTTCTGCCAAGATATCTAGCAGATATCTTGGGGCACTAAGGTGCCGGACCTACTGGGATAAAAAGACAACCCTACTTTTTTTATTTTTATATTTTACAACAACATCTATATCTATACAGTGAAATGTCAACACTGTTTCTCAAGACCTTATCTTGCCATTAGATCCTAATCCTGGCTATCCTGTTCCAGAATAAAACCTGAGACTGGCCAGTTTTATAGTATTTTAGCTTTCTGATATGTAACTGGATTTTCATTGTGTTTAATGAATATATTCTGCCTCCCTCTCTTATTAATCCACAACATGTGAGCAACCATGAGGGCATGCACTTGTATTTACTGTGTTTATTGATATAACTGACACACTCAAAATTGACTTCTTATAACCTTAGGCCTACAGTAGCTGGATGAAAACTAGTTAACAAATAAGCCCTTGAATAATTTCTGGTTTTCTCTTTGTTCACATTAATTTTACTGTTGAACAGCACAAAGAGTATGGTGGCTATACTATAGTAAGATTCATATCTTCTTAGAGAGTCTAGAAGCAAGAATAATTTCACTGTTTGCGTGTGTGTTTGTGTATATGTTGGAGGCAATGTGTATACCACATATATTGATATGAATAGAATCGTAATTAGATAAACATAGTTTATATTTCTAACCCTGTAGTTGTCAAGGGTAGCACAGAAGTCTGGCTCCAGGATCAGAACCATATGAATCTTAGATTGAAGTAGGTTAAACCATTTATCAAAATAGGTTATGTGCTTTCCTAGAAAAAAAAGGGTACTGTGAGAACATTATATAAACAAATGTTGAAGGATGTTCACCACTGTCTTATTTCAATGTGGCCATGCATGACACACTTATTTAACTACAGGATCTGTATGACCAGAGATGTCTGTCCACTTTAAATCATCTTTAGCAAGGCAGTGGGTGTCTGGCTTCCCATGTTACATTGTTAACCATTTGAAGCTCAGAGAATTTTGTTTATATGGTTTTATTCCCAAACTGTTTCAACTAACCAAATTTTCTGACTGCATACAAGAGTACTCATAGATTTCTATAAAGTTTGGGTTTATTTTAAAGAAAATTGCTTTAATCAGCACAAATAACTTTCTGCATTGGTAAAGTTTTCTTCAAGTTGTAAGCAATTATGGAAAAATACAGAGTTGAGAAAAGACAACACAGATGAAAACAAGTATAAATTTTTATAGGAGATAGAAATAGCAATTCCAAGAAAATAGTTTAGAAATTAAACCTATTAGAAATGTTAAGTTCCCCTGATATGTGATATTTACTTGTTTCTGAGATATAAAATTCCTCAGAGTGAAACAAAACCACTTAATATATTTGTATTATATTATGCAATTATCACTTAAGTTATTTGAAAAATAACGAGTATTTATTATTTTTAAACATAAAATTTTATTTTCAATTCTGTCTCTCCCTCTCCTCTCTCTCTCTCTCTCTCTCTCTCTCTCTGTGTGTGTGTGTGTGTGTGTGTGTGTGTGTGTGTGTGTGTGTGTGTGTGTGTGTATGTCTGTAGGCACTTTTGTTTCACCCAGTTCCAGCATTAGGAATTGAATTCCAGATCTCTGCAAGAACAGTATTAACCACTGGAGCATCTTTCTATCCCTGTTTTTTAATATTTAACTATTTCATATTTTGTGTGATAATCTTATAACATTAAGAGAGAATAATCACTTGCCTATTTTATAGATAAAAAGAAATATTTCCCAGGTTTAAGTTAGCTTACTCAACACTGTTATCCAGAATACAATTGGAATGGTAATCATATTGTCTTAGGATTATCTTATTAGAGAGTTCAGCTGTCTATATTAAACAATAAAATTCTTTCAATAGAAATGAGACTATTTTCTTCCAAGTCACATTATCATGCAAATGACTAAAGCATTGTAAGTTTGATTGCTCAAGACTGATCAGAACTCATTAAGATCAAATGCTTTTTATATTATCTTTCTGTAAATCTAAGAGTCAAGCCATTGAAATAAAGGAAAGCTTGAACGCTATTTTTGCCTATCATTAACTCAGCACAAGGTTACTAATAGAAATCATTTGAGGAAATTAGAATGCAAACTTAAACCAATTGTTATTACTGAAAAGGTTAATCTCTATGAAAAAATGAGCCATTACTACCCAGCAGATTAATCCAGTTAAAACTCATTTTATTGCTTATACTACAACTATAATATGACATGAAAAAATCTAGAAACATATTTAAACTGTCGTTTGTAATAAAATTTAACTCAGGAGCATAAAAACTAAGTTTTTATGATAATGAAATGCTCTAAAATAATGTTACTGTTTTATATACTTTGAACTAAAAATAACAGAAGTCAAATAACACTAAAGTAAAACAAAATATTAAAACCAATAAGCAAAATCATATCTAGAAAATATGCAACAGAAATTTATTTTCTAAATAAAACATGAATGCTCAGAGAGGGGTTCTGAGAATGTATGGGGGCATCTAAACAAATGACTGGAAGTTAAATCCTGGATCCAAACTGATTGCCTATTTTTTATTTGAGATACCATTTGATTGTTCTCTGTGTTTTGTTCAAGACAGCTTTTCAGACATCTCTATATGTTCTGCTCTGCTTGAGACAGTTTTGTCTTGTTATTCTAAAACTCTCTGGATAGCTTATCTCTTCCAGGTCAAAAGCTCAGGTATTTGTTTGTTTAATTGTTTGTTTGTTTGTCTGTTTGTTTTTTACTTTTACATAGCAATTCAGTCATTAATTACCCTAAGTTCCCTTTTGATTATCTCTTGAATCAGCATCCCATGGTCCTAGCCCCTTAGTTATGAACAAAGACAGAAAACACAAGCACAGATAATAAGATAGCTGAATTTAAATTAGTTCTGTCTCAGGCTGACCTTGACCTCTTGACCTCTGGAATCCATCTGCCTTTGTTAAAAAAAAAAAAAAAAAAAAAAAAAAACTTAGCTGGGTGGGATCTTACCTTACACTAAGTCTGTCATTTTATCTTCTTTAGTATTTTTTTATCTTTCTAGTGCATCTGCCTCTGCTCCTTAAGATTTTGAAGGTCTTTATGCAATTAATATTGCATCTTTATATTTTATATAGTTGAGAAATTATATATTTTCAAACTCATGCTTTCAGCGTTCTTTCCCACAGCCTTAAGACTGTTCTGAATGTCACAGAGACATAGACACACCTTTGCCTCCTGAACTCTTGCTGTCTCTGATTTGGTTATCATGGAGTCATTAACTTTGGCAGAGAGGACATTCATCAAAGGAGGAATAAGCCTTACATCTACATTGGCAATCTTGGTAGTCATGGAGTCTCATACCCTGCAGTCTCCGTTCCAAGGACACCATATCATACACACATACACACACACACACACACACACACACACACACACACACACACACACACACACACACATATATATATATATATATATATATATATATATATATATATATATATGTCCCATACCCTGCAGTCTCCGTTCCAAGGACACCACATCATACATACATACATACACACACACACACACACACACACACACACACACACACACACACACACACATACACACACATATATATACACATATATATATATATATATACATATATATTTCCTACAGATTTCCCAATCTGTAGGCTGCCATTTTGTTCTATTGACAGTGTCCTTTGCCTTACACAAGCTTTTCAGTTTCATGAGATCCCACTTATCAATTGTTGATCTTAGAGCTTGAGCCATTGGTATTCTGCTCAGGAAGTTGTCTTCTGTGCCAATGCATTCAAGGCTATAAGGCTATTCCTTACTTTCTCTTCAATTGGATTTAGTGTATGACGTTTTATGTTGAAGTCTTTGATCCATGTGGACCTGACTTTTGTGAAGGGTGATAAATTTGGACCTATTTTCATTCTTCTAAATGGAGACATCCAGGAAGACCAGCACCATTTGTTGGAGATGCTTTCTTTTTTTCAATTGAATAGTGTTTTACTTATAAGATGAACAGGGATAAAACGGAAGCAGAGACTGAGGAGATAGCCAACCAATGACTACCCCAACTTGAGATCCATCTTATGTGAGAGAGACAACCCCTAACATTATTAATGATGCTCTGCTATGCTTGCAGACAGGAACCTAGAGTAACTGCCTCCTGAGACGCTTCATTGAGCAGGTGATGGAAACCCACAGCCAAATGCCAGGTGGAGCTCGGGGAGTCTTGTGGAAGAGGAGGGGATAGAATTGAGGAAGCTGGAGGGGTCAAGGGCCACCACAAGAAGACCTATAGAGTCAACTAACTTGGGACCATACGGGGTTGGTCACAGAGACTGGACCACCAATCACAGAGCATGCAGGACCTGGGCATAGGCTCTCTACTCATTTGTAGCACATGTGCAGCTTGGTCTTCAAGTGGGCCCCCTAACAAATAGATTGAGGGCTATCTTTGTCTCTCTTCCTTGTGATTGAATCCCATTTCCCTTACTTGGACTGCCTCCTTGGGCTTCAATGGGAGAAGATTCACCTAGTCTTGCTGGGACTAGATGTCCCAGGTTGGATTGCTATTCAATGGGGGATTCCCGTTTACTGAAGAGAAGCAGAAGGCAGCAATGGGGTAGAGGCAGGAGGGAGGGAGGATGTATCTGGGATGTAACGTTTATAAAAAAAAAGAAAAGAAAAGGAAAAGAAAAGAAAAGGAAAGAAAGCAGGCTGTGCAAGCCATGAGAGAAAGTCAACTAGCAGTAGACCTCCAGGGGCTCTGCTACAGCTCCTGCCTCTAGGTACCTACTCTATTTTCTGCCCTTGGTTCCCCTTGTGATGGACCAAAAGCTGTAGGGTGAGTCAATCACTTTCCTGCCTCAAGTTGTTTTTCAATATGTTTTTCTTTCACAGTGAGGAAAGCAAACAAAGCAAAATATATATTATTTTGTAAAATGTATATTCCGATTAGATTTTTCTTTCTAGAAAAAATAATTTCAAGAGACAATTTTTAAAAACATGTTTTATTTACTTTTCTGGTTATTTCATTTATGTAAGTGAATAGTAAATTTTTAACAGCGGAACACTCTATGCTGCTCTATGAAGTGCCTGCATTTGTCTTTATTCTCCAGCTTCTGAGTGTCATTAATCCTCTTGATTTTCAATGTGCTCTTCCTCAGGTGGTGAATGTGCTGGTTTGAATATGTTTGGCATGGGAAGTGGCACTTTTAAAGGTGTGGTCTTGTAGTAGTTGTGCCACTGTAATGGTGGGCTTTGAGAGCTTCTAGTTACCAAAGGGGGATGGCATTCTGTTTGCCTTCAGAAAGCATGAGATGTAGATCTCTCAGGCTCTCCAATACCATGCCTGCCTGTATATTGCCATGTTTCCTGCCATGGTGATAATGAACTGAACCTCAGAACCTGTAAGCCAGCCCCAATTAAATGTTGTCCTTTGTAAGAATTGCTTTGGTCCTGGTGTCTCTCCATAGCAATAGAAAACGTTATCAATGACAGTGACTTCCTCACACCAGCCATTTTACTGTGAGTTCACATTCTCTATGATGACTCATATGATGACCTATGCTCCATTCTTAAATCCTCCCCAGTGTGCTCTTCACCATTCTTTCAGACTTAGATGAAAACTTTGTCTATTTTGAATTTTCTATAGCCTAATAACGTTAGAAACTTCATTGCCTTTTCTTAAATAAACATTTTTGTTTACTCTTTTTTCATAACTCAACATAATGATGCTTATAAGTCAAGCTACCAACCTAATGTGAACTCTTTAAGAAAAACATTCAGACACAAAAATCAATTTAAGTTTAATAGTCATTCTTTCTTTACATCATCTCTTTACATCTTCTCTGTGGGAATCAAACATTTATTGAATAATCTTATAAGCAAGTTGATTGTTACAGCTGCAAGAAACTCTGTGATGCAGATGATGCTCTACAAGCTGTGACAGAAATGGTGGTTCGGCCTAGTCAAGCAGATCAGAAAATCCATGATCTCATGATGAATTATGTAAGGAAAATAATACTGGCATGGCTTGATAGAACAAAGCAAACCTTTCCAATTGGTAAACAAGAGCATTGGGTAAGAACAAGTGTTGTTTGGATCTCTACTCTTCTAGAAAATGACATGACAGTTTAAAGGAATGTGTCAGCATCAATAAAAAAGACCAATCAACACTACATGTGAGTCAGGTGTCACCTAGGCCTGCTGCCCAGGGGGTGACAATTGGATTAGGTGATGATCCACAATTAAGATGGCTTTAGCAGGGATCTGAATGAGATGTTTGCAAGATTGAAGAGTTAGAGGTTCAAAGGTATGTTAAATCCAAAGATGCCATCCAGATTTCTGGTTTTAGCCCATCAAGAAAGCATCAGAGATCTCTTGGTCAAAGAAAGTGACTCAAACTCAGCTCATTGCTTTTTCAGGGTCTTGGCTGTTGTTCAGGGTCCTTGACATATATACTGAGTTTTCTGAATGAAGTTATTTCTCATGTTGATAACCGTGTCTAGGCCATCAGCTTTACAGTTATTTCTTTTAAGGCCATTTTTCCTTTTAGACACAATCGTATTAGGGATATAAATATATATGGCTCTTCTGGTACCAGAATATTCATAGCTGCCTCTTTAAACCAGCCTATCTATTGAGTCTATTGATATAATTCATAATTTTTATTATATGTTTTCTTTTCACTTCTTCATAACCATAATAAGTTCCTATATCTCTGTGATCAGAAAAGTTGTTTTAGGCATACCTCAGACACTATACTGTAAGTAGATGATAAAATTTATAGACTTATAGTCATATAAGAAATAAGGAGTAAAGAAGAATATTAGAGAAGAACTAAGAGGAGATGGAGAAAGGAAGATAAAACAGGGAAGAAAGTGAGGAGGGATATTTGAAAATTCCATATGGAAACCATTGTAGTCTTTGCCTACCAAAACAATGAGACCCTATTGTTAAAGATAGCACATACTTTAGTCAAAATCAAGGGGATGTGAAAGTGGTAGAAGAAAGATGTGCTGAGTAAACTTGGATAGGCATTAAAGGGTGAGACTCATCAAAATAAAGTACATTCATTTTTGAAGGAAAAAATGAATGTAATTGTAGATACTACATGTTGTGCTAGTTAATGTTTTGACAACTGGACACAAATATACCTGGGAAGAGAGAACTTCAATTAAGGAATTCCCTCTAGCAGATAAGTCTGTGGTCATGTCTATGAACTATTTCTTAATTGCTAGTTGATGTATGAGGGCCAAGACCACTTTAGAGGGGCCTTAAGGAAGTGGGCATGGTTTGTATAAGAAACCAAAAGAATGGGGTTGGGGATTTAGCTCAGTGGTAGAGTGCTTGCCTAGCAAGTGCAAGGCCCTGGGTTCGGTCCCCAGCTCCAAAAAAAAAAAAAAAAAACCAAAAGGAGCAAATCAATAGGCAGAGAGAGATCCACTGTGGTCACTGTTTCAGATTCTGTCTATTAGTTCCTGCCCTGAGATCCAATCCTGTTTTGGCTTTCCTGAATTATGAACTGTAACCAAGAACTCAAATAAAACCTTTCTATTTTTATTGAAGTTTGGTCAGTGTTTTATCGCAGAAAGCAACAAGAAAAATAATCATTACATGTAATGTGCAATTTTAAAGATATTTTGTAATTATCAGTAACATGATAATTATATAACATATGGTATAATATATTAAGATATCTTGCTTAATTTAGTAATCTTGAGCAGGACACAATTATGCTACATTGTTTTTTGAGGAAGATATAATAATTAGCAATAATTGGAATGGAAGATACATATAATACTTAATAAAATAACCTGAAAACATTAAATCTCTCTCAAAAATGGAGAACACATGTACACACATATGCCTGCATATATGCAAATATACATGCAAACACATCACCCACATACACACACAATAAAGAAGTTATTTAGTCATATCAAGTAGGAACCACTCACAATTTAAAACCTATATATTAATTATCAAGAATATTCAGCTGAAGACATTTGACTGAAAAAGAAATAGGAAGTTCAATTTCTTGTTATATAGCATATTCTAGAAGCTAATCTAATTTTTGCCATTTTTTAGTCATACTTGAGATTTCTATTAATTTTTTAAGTAAACTAAAATACAGAGAAAATCTAGAAGTATGTGATTTTTCACATATATAGGAATGACCTAGTGTGAGGTAAGGATAAGTATGTTATGCTTTTTGAATAACTTAATCAAAACAGCCTTTTCATTTTTAAACCAAGTACATTTTTAAAAAGTATTCCATCCCATGTAACACATAGTTTTGAGGATTTAGTAGAACAATCAGTTTTTCTACTGAGTATACATTAGCGTGAAAATTGATGAGTGACTGCCTTGCTTGAGAAATTCCATCAAATCTCATAAAATTGTGAAGATTTGGAGATTTATTTAAAAACTACGGTTTTTTTGTGTTTATTTATTTATTTATTTATTTATTTTTATGGCAGGGTCTCATCTAATTTTTTTCTTATGGATTGAAACAGTCTCTCCTAGAGGGGTGATAAAACTCACAAAGTTCATGAAATTTATAAGATTTAGGAAGCTCCCCCCTGAGGTTGGAGAAGCAGTAAACAATTGCTCTGGGCAGAGGAGGCTGCGGGACAGAACAGTCACTAGCACACAGTACTGTTGTAAACAGTAGCACAGCTTCCATGAATCATCTCTATTGATGGGATGGGCTTTTGGAGGTGTAACTGCCTGAGTCACTCATGCTTTTGTAAATAACCACAGGAAACTCAGTGGCTCACCAGTCCAGACCAGAAGGAATTATTTCTTTAATCTGTTTTTGACCTATATGTCTGGACTTGCTTCACATAGTTTCTCTAGGAAAAGTAATTAAACTGTAGATCTGGAGAAAAAAAAGATATGTTAATAGATTAGGGAGGGTGCTTGATCAGTTAAGATGGTTGATAACACCTCCAGGTAGGCATTTTAGAGATGGAGAAAAGGGATGCATATTTCGAAAATGTTTACTTGGTTTATGGTATGTGTAAGTTTGATTAAATATGAAACAAGAGGGCCAAATAAGAAAACATGTTATTACATCAGTAAAAATGATGCTGTGTTCTATGACAAATAAAACCTAGATTTGCAGTTCCATGGAGTGCCATTTCCCCATCCATTTTGAAGGCAGGAATTCCTGACATGCTAATGCCTTTCTTCTCATGCAGTAATTGAGAGATAATAAATACTGTGCCTTATACTCTACATGGTATCTTTTTTGTTCACCTTGTGCAAGGAAAATCACGTACTAGGAAGAACTACTTACTCAAAGCTGAATTGCATAAAATTTATTTATTTATTTATTTATTTATTTATTTATTTATTGCATATGAGTACATTGTTGCTGTTTTCAGACACACCAGAAGAGGGCATCAGATCCTCATTTCAGATGGTTGTGAGCCACCATATGGTTGGTAGGAATTGAACTCGGGACCTCTGGAAAAGCAGTTAGTGCTCTTAACCTCTGATCCATCTCTCCAGCCCTGAGATAAGTTTTATTTATATTGCATTAGTAGTCATATGACCAAATACTATGAGTCATATGACCGGTTACAGAAACAAAGCCGTTAAAAATCCATGTATGCAAGAGGGTGTTACTAATTCATACCATGAACAAATAGAGTTGTTATGTTTCGATGCTCTGAATGTGTTTAATGTAAAACGTTGTTTACTATTCTACTGGAGACCAATAGTGAAAATTTAGTTGGTACATCTGGAATTTGGAGAGAATGTTTGACTTGTTTTTAAATATTAGGGAAATGGGTTAGGGAAAATGAATCAATAGATAAGATGTCTCGATGAACCAGCACGAGGCTCTGAATCCAAATCCCTGGGGCTCACTTTAAAAGTTGAGTATGGTCACACATTGTCTTAGTCAGGGTTTCTATTCTTGCACAAATTTTATGACCAAGAAGCAAGCTGGGGAGGAAAGGGTTTATTCAGCTTACAACCACACTGCTGTTTCATCACCAAAAGAAGTCAGGACTGGAACTCAAGCAGGTCAGGAAGCAGGAGCTGATGCAGAGGCCATGGAGAGATGTTTCTCACTGCCTTGCTTCTCCTGGCTTGCACAGCTTGCTTTCTTATAGAACCCATTGAAGACCACCAGTCCAGGGATGGCACCACCCACAATGGGCTGGGTCCTCCCACCTTGATCACTAGTTGAGAAAATGCCTTACAGCTGGGTCTCCTGAAGGCATTTCCACAACTGAGGCTCCTTTTCTGTGATAACTCTAGCTTGTGTCAAGTTGACATACAAAACTAGCCAGTACACACATTTTGCAGCCCTGCCACACCATCTTTATGAGGGCTGCAGATAGGACAGTTTCTGGAGCATGCAAGTTGCTAGCTCCAAGTTTAGGATGAGAGCTAATCTTGAGAGGAAAGCAGAAAGTGATAGAGCAAGACACCAAATGTCCTCTCCAGTCCTCTGAACCTACACATACAATTGTATACATACTAACCATGTACACCAAACACTCAGATAGACACATACGCACAAATAAAATGATCACTGATGTTGACATGTCCTTCTCTTTTTAGAGAAGGAGATGGGGGGACTTGATGAACTGACAGCATCAGTACTAGCCAGTACAATGGACCCCTTGTCAACTTGACAGGCAAACACATCACTATTAAGCCTCAACCCTTACTTTCTTATTCATCCCCATGATCTAAATAACTTTGAGAGACCCGCAGTCTTTACATACTAAAAGTTCAATTCCTTTAAAATATCCAGTATCTTTTAAAATTCAAAGTCATTTTAAAGTTCAAAGTCTGTTAACTATGGACTCCACTAAAATAATTTTCTTCCTTCAGGAAGGAAAAATATCAGGGCACAGTCACAATCAAAAGCAAAATCAAACTCTTAACTGTTCAATGTCTGTGATCCACCAACGATCTTCTAGGCTCTTCCAAGGGCTTGGGTCACTTCTCCAGTTCTGCCCTTTGTATCACACTCCTTGTCTTGTAGGCTCCAGCTGCCTGTTCTCCACGGCGGCTGCTGCCCTTGGTGGTCATCTCATGGTACTGGTATCTCTAAAACACTGCTGTCTTCCATCTCAACTAGGCTTCACCAACAGCGTCTCACAGGCTCTCCTCATGGTGCCAAGCCTCAACTACTTTTCATGACCACTTCAGTCCTCAGCCATCAATTGCAACTGAGGGTGCCCCTTCATGGCCTTCCATGGCCTCTCACAGTGCCCAGCCTCAGCTGCTCTTGATGACCCCTTCATGCCTTTAAAACCAGTACCATCTGGGTGACGCTTACGCACTGCCAAGTCAAGCCACAGCACGAGGTACCTTGGCTTTTTCTGGAACACAGCCTCTTTGTGCTCTCAGAAAATACTTCCCAGAAGATTTTGTCTCGATGCTGGTCTCTTCTTAATCATTGCTAATTTCTTAGCTCCAGCTGACCAGCATTTATAGTCCCAGTAATGCAAAGGTTCACTTTTAGTAGTTCTGGTATCTTGTTAATCACAGATGATTCTTCAGCCCCAGCTAACCATACCACAGAATCTTCACAATCAAAAACAAACAAACAAACAAACAAAAACAAACAACACCACCACCATCACCACCACCAACAACAACATGGCCCTGACAAGAGTCACTGAAGTTGACACATCCTTCTCTTTTTAGAGAAGGAGATGGGGGGACTTGATGAACTGACAGCATCAGGAAGGCTGAAGTAGGACAGTTCAGCTCAAAGAGTCAGTGTTGATCAGAATATGCTGGTGTTTGCTCCCCCTCCTGCTCCTTGGTATGGTGCTACTATCACATGCCATACTGAGTCTTTGGAGCAATGACCTGTGTGACCAAGTAACTCAATTAAACTATTAATACTTATTTTTAATTAATCAATGTGTAAGTAATATATGATCCTATTCTCTTTTTTGTTGACAACTCACTAAATTCAGTTAATGCTACCCATTTAGGCCTGGCTGTGAGAGAATTGGAAGCCTACGAGGGGCCACATATTCCAAAATACATAAATAGTGAATTTCTTTCTCCAGCAACTATTCACTGCCAATATCACTTTAGTAAATTGGGATCCTGGAGATCATCTAGCTCATCTATGTAAGCATATTGTCTGCCTTGATCTGGTATAGGGAATCTCAGATCCTCTAAGTTTGTAATTACAATAGCCTATCTCATCAAAGAGACAGCATTTTACATCACTTCTCCCTTCCTTTGGCTCTGATATTTTTCTACTACCTCTTCTGCCATGTCCTCTGAGTTTTGGTGGTGGTGAGGTTAATATGGATGTTCCTTTCAAGGCTGAGTACTCAGCTTTTTTTTTCTCATCACTTTAACTACACGCATGTCTATTAACTGCTATCCACTACATGAAGAAACTTCTCTGACCAAAATTGAGAGCAACACTGAACAGTGGGTATAATCATAAATATTTATAAGGCCCTTATACAGAATGAACACTTATCAAAATGATAATTGCAATTTCTACCCTGAGGCTCATGAGATCCTCATCTATGGGCTTTTGACCAGGATTAAAGTACCAGGTATGAAATTCCTCCTGTGGAGAAGGCATCACATATCCCTCCAGTGGAGATGATGGATGACAAAACTGTTCCTGGGAAGATGCAATACACTGTCTTACTCACCCTAGATAGGAAACCCATGACAGATCAAAGTATGGATATCACCAAAGTCTAACTTTGCGAGCCAATGGGTTTAAGTCAGGTTCCTTATAGGAATATAGGTGAGAAGTTACTTACAAGGGCAGAAATGATTTCAAGACAGCTACATTAGAAAAGGCCAATCCACCAAGATGATAGATCCCAACATCTGGAAGTTGGAGCATACTTCACAACTTATAGGCAGCCCAACAGGTTGACAAATATTCTTCCCAGGTGCCTCAGTCTGTTTATTCCTTTTCCAGACAGCTCAGCTGGTTTTTGCTTCTAGGCTGCTAGCCTAATCTCAAGAGTCTTCTTTGCATCTTGGCTCATCTTAGCGGCCTTCTCAGAAGTTTGGCTTTTCTTTTACTCTAGCAAAGACAAGGCCTAGTGAATCTAGTCAATTTCAGGAACTTCCTGAAGATATTTTGAGTTTTTTTTTTTTTATCTTCCTTTGTAAAGAACTTCTCCACAAGGTGAAATGTTTCTATCTCACAGCAAAACTGTTATGCAACTGAAACAGGCCTCACATCAAATCAGAAAGCAGTTAGCTACCACAAAACGATCATTCTACTTTTAATCCAGCATAGGCACATCTTGCTTGACAAGTTAGTATTTAGAAAGCATGGTCCAACACTATAGAAGACCATTTGTATCTTTCATCTCGCAGAAGCCTATGCAGCATCTTCCAGCACTATGAAAGCTAGCTAGCAATTAAAAAGTTTCCCAGTCACTTGGGGATCAATTTTTGTATGCCCTCCAGCAAAAATATGGGCTGTCTTAGCAAGATGATCTTACTGTAAGTATTATACCTCTAAAGGGAAAGTTATCTTAGTGCCTGGGAGCCAAGAATTACCACAAAGTCACAATGCTCAATAAGCCTCACACAAGAGATTTATTCACAGGATGGTGGTTGCCTCTGCTCAAGAGAGACAGCTAAGAACTGAGCAGGAGACAGGCTTTTATACAAGGGATTTGGTATGGGGTAGGGGTATTGGGGTTGGGGTTGGTGGAGCTTTCCAGAATGGCTAGCATTGGTGGGATTCTCTGGCCTGATCTTAGAGCAAGCTCAGAGATTCTTGGGAGTTTGAGCTCAGGGATTGACAGGATTCTGTGGTCTGAAGGTGTAAACTTAAAGATTTGTTGGAATCTGAGCTAAGGGACTTGTGGGTTTTCAAGTCCTGAGCTTGGGTTTTTACTCTACATAGGGTAGAGCTTGGCTGCCTGTGTCTCAATGGGATGAGTTTTTAGTCTTTACTAGTCACTACTGCCATTCGTCACGTGGGTAGAACCCCGGTCGTTGGAGTTCTTCAAAGGCAGGGCTTTGCTATTTTTACTTGTGTGCCTCAACAGATCAGACCTGGCTGCCAGAACAGTCTGGGGCCTGGACCTACACTCACAGAGTTTGGTGGGAAATGGAGTTTTAACTTGTTTAATTTTAATTCATCAGAATGTAAATCAGAATGAATGAATGGATGGATGAACGAATGGATGAATGAATGAATAAATAGCCCATTGTGAAAAGGGATAGATTTGAACATCACAATCAAAAACAATATAAATTCCCAATACTCTCCTTATGTACTAAGCCCATTTAAAATATTTCATGTGTGTGGGGGGGTATATGCATGTATATGTATTTTGTTTTTGTGTATATGCTTATGTGCTTTCACATGGTGTACAAATGCATATGGTAGTTACTATAATAAAAGAATTGTGAGACAAGCTTCTTTCTTGTCGGAAATGTGAGGTCCAATGGAGGAAATAGACAAGAACAAATGTTGTTGCAGTCATGATATGAACTATGATAAAGGCCAGCCCGGCAACAAGAATTTATCTGACAAAGAGAATGAAGGATATGCATAGAAAATGGGATCTGCTAGGCAAATAGAAGGTCAAAGGGCAAAACTGGTGATATAGAATCTATTTTATACATTCCCAGTGGCATTCATTCCTTCTTTTTGCAATTGTAGATTTATGCAATTCACAATAGACAAGTTTCTCTTCCCCACTAGAAAAAAAAATAAAAAACAAAAAACAAAAAACAAAACAGTACGATTGCCTTTTAATTTCAACCCTATATAGTATTAAAGTATATGGGCCATTCTTCTTACCAAAATATTTAAAACATCAAATCTGAAAGGAGCTGTTTCCCATCTCCTGCCATGTGCCTTCAGTTGGCTTAAAGTTGGTCTGTTCAGAGCCAAAGAGCAGCTGCCTCGGCCTGGCTGCCCTCTCCAGGAATAGGTCAGCTTGCCTGGCACTGAGTTTATCCCATTTCCACGCATCATTAAAGCCAGATAATGATTAGCTAAATTATTCCTTCTCTTAGCCTAATGAGCTGTGAGGTGATATGAGTATACTTCAATCTAAAAGTTAAAAAATAGATGAAGATTTTGTCCAGAGATAACTTCTCTAGAAACTCCCTTTTAACCCCATAGAGCTCTTCTTTTGTTGGCTTAGAGAAGTACAGTCTAGAAAATAAAAATCCTTCATAGACTGTTACCGGGTTGGGGTTATAGACAATTCTTTTCTTAATTTATACTATGAATTCATGTGTTTTCTTTGTGTGATTGTTTGTAGGACTAGAGATTAAACCAGACCTTGCATAAGATAGGAAAACCTCACTGAGCTGCATCCCCAGCCAAGTCTCCTCTCTTTTGATAATGTGCAGAAATGCAAATCGTGAAGGTATCCTCATCTGTACTACAATACTTGTTCACTTTGAGTTTTGTTCTTTCATTTCCCCATTCCTCCTTTATGCCTTCTTGAAATAGTTGATATAGATATTTCTTCTATTTCTATTTATGTAGTTCAAAGCATTTCTGACATGGTAGATTCTCATTTTGCTGTTTTTTTTTTTAATTAAAAGAAATAAATTGCTGTGTATAACTATTCATGTTCAAATCGGCAAAGTTACATTGTGACCTTATTTACAGAAATACACACACACACACACACACACACACACACACACACACACACACGTGTTGTGGCCATGGTCATGCTGTCTCTTCACAGCAATAGAAACCCAAACTATGACAAGAAATGACTGGAGTGTTTCTAACTCATTCTGAATATGGAAAAAGACAAGTGTTCAGTGGAAAAATCTTATAACTTTTAATATGTCAAAAAACTAACAAACAAAAATTAACCTTGGGTTTTTTCATGTACATTTCAAATATTAAAATATAGACAAGTGGTGAAGTGGTGGTACAAGCCTTAAATCCTAGAACTGAAGAGGCAGAGACAGATGGATCTCTGTGAGTTTGAGGCTACCCCGATCTACAGAGAAAATTCCAGGACAGTCAAACCTACCTCTGCCTCAAAACACAAACAAACAAAACCACAAAAAGGTGGACAAGTATTGTATTCTCTATTCTTTGAATTACTTTAAATGTATTTATCCATATTTACATAAATGCATGTATTCATACTTCAAGCAACAGACACACATGCAGACATTCACTCATGCATACATACACGTGTGGGCAGGCACACAAATGTACACACACACTTTCTTTGCTCTTGAGATACTTTGACTTCTTTTGATACCTTTAGAACACAAAGTCAACACACAGTAGTAAAACAACTGTTTCCAAACCTGCTGGCCCACCCCTACTATTTCCCTAGTATTCTTGATACCACTGTCTCACCTGCACTCATTCTAGCTGGAATTGGCTTTCAGCCCCATACTCCTAAAAGAGAGCTCCTGCTGCCTATCTCTGTCTTCCCTAAGAATAATTCTAAATAACTTCCCACTCCTGTCCTGAAACCTACCAACTTAGCGTTGTAAGTGATTTCTGTCTGTTTACAACTAAACTTGCCTTACTCTGGAGCCCCACATGCTTGTTACCCATGTACCAGTCTACTTTCCTGTCATGATCTTGATTCCCACAGAACATATTGTGACTCAGTCACTTCTCACAGTCTATGTCCATTGGATTTCTATGTCTGTTCCAGAGAATCCACCTTAAAGACAGTATCCTGCATGCTTATTATCAGCCTGGTGGCTGGAACCACAATGAATCTGACTGGACTCAAATCGAGGTGTCTGTGTTTCTCTTTGAGCACTACCAAATAATCTGCATTTTCCCTCTTTTCTATCTGCTGGTAACCACACATTTTTTTTCATGGTTACTGGCCACTTCCTTCATCTTCAAAAGCAAGCATTTACATCTGCCTAGGCTTGGCGTGTCTTCTCACCTTCTCTGGCTCTCTTGCTGTCTAACAGATGAGCTAAAATAATGTCTTTATTTTAAAACTGTGGTTTTCAGCCTGGGTCAGCTCCTCACTGGGTTGCTGAAGATCATCAGGAAACACAGATACTTACATTATGATCCATAACAGTAGCAAAACTACAGTTATGAAGTAGCATTGCAAATAATTTTATGGTTGGTGGGGAGTCACCATAACATGAGGAACTGTATTAAAGGGTTACAGTAACACAGGAACATTGAAAGTCATCGTTTTAAAGTCACATCTTAAAAGCCATTAGTTCTATTCTTCAGTTTTGATTCATCTTTTTTTTTTCCCCCCCCGGAGCTGGGGACCGAACCCAGGGCCTTGTGCTTGCTAGGCAAGCACTCTACCACTGAGCCAAATCCCCAACCCTGTTTTGATTCATCTTAAAGGTCACAAGTGTTCACATTCTGGGAATCAGATTACCCAAATTTGGGAGATGACATTATTATATTCATATCATATCATGTTCTCTGTTGCAATCAATAATTGCACATTTGCTTCTTACTTTCCTTTATCCACTTCAGAATATCTTCTTTTTTTCTTATTTTTAATATATTTTATTCATGACTGGTATAGAAATGGAATTATAAGTCACAGTCTTTCAGAATATTTTCTTAAAGCCACTTCACCCACGGGAACCACATCCACCTTTCTATTACAAAATCTGTCTAACACCACTCTCCATATTCTAATCACAGAGAGAAAACATAACATTTTCTTGCACATTGTTACATTTTGAACACAATATCTTAGTTTTAACTATAAAAATATGATTGGATTTTGAGTTATCTCTGTGAATCACTATAATATTTTTGTTTGTTTTATTATATATATAAAATAAAAATAAAATTTATTTTATTTATTTTTAAGATTGTATATAATTATGTCATTTCCCTGTTCTTTTCTTCATCACTATCCCATATAGCCTTCCTTGCTTTCTTTCAAATTCATGGCCTCTTCTTTCACTAATTGTTGTTACACATGCACACACACACACACACACACACACACACAGTTTCCTAAGTACACAATCACACAAGTACAAATCATCTTTGAGAGTAATGGCAGACATTTAGAATAAAGTCAGGGATTATGCTGGTAAAGTAGAAGTTGTAGGTTGTAGAGGAATTTTAATCTATCAACATGGCTGTTCTAGCAAAGGATCACATCCAAAGACCTTCTAGGTCTGTGTGATATGGCTGAAATACAGATATGCCCTTAGTATGTACCTTCAATTCCTGTGGTTGCAATACACACATTTAATCCCAAACAATGAAGGTAAGCCAATTTGTAAAAGGAAGCAGCCATGTTTGAAAGTGACATCAAATTGAGGGGCAAAGAGAAAGATTTGACAGAATGAGTCAGAGCTATGATATGACCAAATCTCATGAGAACAGACTGGAAAAAGGGTCTACTTAAGAGAAACACAGAGTTTCAGTTGGGTGTCAATGCAATGAGTGCAGTGCAATGGAGTTGGGTTTATTCCTGAGTTCATGCAGTTCAGTGCAGGTCAACAAAGGCAGTGGAAGGCAGAGAATAAGAAGTAGTCAGAAGAGTAGAAAAAATGCCAGAGACAGCTTGAGGCCAAGCAGAGAAATTCAGAAGAAGCAGAAAAAAGCCAGATTGAATCAGTCAGCTTGGAGAGTTTGAACCAGAAGAGCTGAGTTGAACCAGTGAGCAGGAGTACCAAAGAAACTAAAAAGGGGGAGCTTATTTAACAGTAAGCCTCTGAGATGATAATTAGACAATTATATGCGGCAAATAAAAGATACTTTTAGAGAAGATTCTCTTCCAATATTCACGACACAACAAGACTGGAGAGGATCGATGGAGGCCGAGGAGTCCTCAGCCCTGCATAAAGAACTACAGGCAAATAAGAAAAGCTGAGAAAAAGAGAAATAGTCTGTCCCACAGAAGACAAAAAATGGTTGACCAATACTAAGTAGTCAAGCCCCAAAACATACATAGCATTCCATAATACAGACTGAGCATTTTGTACTTATGACATTGTGTTTTTAGGAAATTGTGTGTGTGTGTGTGAGGACATAATGACAATTAGAGAAAGAACAGGCCTAACTATGAAAGAGATCAAGGAAGGCTGCTATGAGAATACTAATTTCTAGGCAGCTAGGATGAGGATCTTAAAGCCCATACCCACAGTGACACACCTACTCCAACAAGGCCACACCTCCAAATAGTGCCATTCCCTAGGGCAAGCACATTCAAACCATGACATTCTACTCCCTGGCCCCCACAAGGATGAGTCTATGTGGGCCATATCTAGCCATAACATAATAAAAAAGTCCAAAAGTCCCCATAGTCTATAGCAGTATCAACAATGTTAAAAGTCTAAAATTCAAAGTCTCTTTTCAGATCCATCCAATCACTTAACTGTAATCCCCAAATCAAGACAGAATACCCGCTGGGCAAGCTCGAAACTCTGCATTTCCATGTCTAATGTTAAAGCAGTGTTCAGATCTCCAACTCCGTTTTCATCCTTGTTGACTGGAACAAATTTCTTTTCCTGGGCTGTTTCCACTCCGTGTTAGCAGCATTCCTCAGGAGATATCCTGTGGCTCTGGCATATTGAAAATTTTCAGGTCTCCAAGGCATCTTCAATGTTGCAGCTTCTTGTTTCAATGTCTGAGATCTACACATTATCTTCTGAGCTCCTCCAAAGGGCTGTCATTTCTTCTCCAGCACTGTAAGCTCAGGTTAATTCACTCTACCGCTGCCGCTGTTTTTGGTGATTATCCTATGGTACTGGCATCTCCAGTACACTGCAACTAGACTTTACCAATAGCCTCTCATAGGCTCTCTTCATGGTGCCATGTCACCATGCTTCAAATCCTTTGCATGACTCCTTCCGTCCTGGGCAATCAACTGCAACTGAGGCTGTACCTTCACCAATAGCATCATGAGTTTTGCAGGCAAATGGATGGAACTAGAAAATATCATCCTGAGTGCAATAACTCAGACCTAAAGGAACACACATGGTATCTTCTTACTGATTAGTGAATATTAGCCAAAAAGTACAGAATAGGACCCAATCCACAGGCTGTAAGAAGTGTAACAAGTAGAAAGCCCCAAGTGAAGATGTTTCAATTCCACTTAGAAGGGGAAAGGAAATAATCATGGGAGGCAGAAGGAAGGAGGGACCTGGATGGGAAAGGGGGGGTGGGTAATGAGGAACAAGATCAGGTATTAGGGGGAGGGGGGCAGGAGAGAAGCTCAGAGGCCCAAGAGAATGAAAATAAGCACCATGGGGTGTGGGTGGGAGAACCCTGTAGAAAGCATCAGAGCCTAGGGAGATAAGAGACCCTTAGGACTCAATAGGGGTGACCTTAGCCAAAATTCTCACAGTGGAGAGAAGGAACTTGAACAACCCAACTCCAGTAGATAGACAGGGCCTTAAGGGGAAGGCCACTAACCCACTGTCAAAATTTCTGACCTAAAACTGTTCCTGTCTAAAGGAACTGCAGGGAAAAAATGGAGAAGAGACTGAAGAAAAGGCAGTCCAGTGACAGGCCCAACATGGAATCTACCTCATGGGAGGATATCAGGCCTAACACTATTAATATACTGTGATGTGCTTACAGATAGGAACCTGGCATGGCTGTCCCCTTAGAGGCTTTACCAGCAGCTGACTGAGACAGAGGCACCCAATCTTTGAACTGAAGTGGGGGATCCCTGTTATTGCATTGGGAGAAGGATTGAAGAAGCTGAAGGGGAGAGTGACCCCATAGGAAGACCAGCAATCTCAATTTATCCAGACCCCAGGGAGCTCCCAGAGACTGAGTCACCAACCAGGAAGCAAATACAGACCAGTCTGAGGCAGCTGGCACAAATATAGCAGAGGTCTGCTTGGTCAGGCCTCAGTGGAAGAAGATACGATTAATCCTCGAAAGACTTGAGGTCCCAGGGAAAGGGAGGCCTACTAGAGGGGGACACCCTCTCAGAGGCAAGGAGGAGGAGAAATGGGATAAGGAACTGTGGGAGGGGGACTGGAAGGAGGGGCAGCAAAGGGAATGTAAATAAATAAAATAATAAAAAACTTCAGTGATTTACAGAGGTAACTCAGATTCCAATCAATATTCAGAGTTGTGGTACCAATTTTGAACTGATAAATTTATAATATGACTCAAAGATCTAAGACTCAGAGACCATTGTGAAAGAAGGAGAGAAAGATTGTAAGAGTAAAAGAAACAGTAAGTTTTCTGTTAGATTTTATCTCCTAGTAATGCCAGAAGTTACACTTATAAAGTCTAACCAACAGGATTGACTAAGCAGGAGCCGAAGTCTTTTTCGTAAAGTACTTTTATTAATTTTTTTTTAGAATTTCATACAATGTAGTTTGATCATATTCAGCTACTATTCTTCCCTCAATCTCCTACGAAATCCTCCCCAACATTTCTTCTCCTCCACATTCCTGTCTAATTATTTTTACAGAAATATATATTCAGCCCAGGTTGTGTGGGCTGTATACTCATGAGTATCTGACCATCCACTAGATAGTGATCAACCTATGAGATCCACACCCTTAATGCTAACTGTTCCCAGGGCGGTTGTTCCTGTTACCTTTCCATGCTGGAATTCTGAATGGCTTGACCTTTCTATGGATTTGGTGCAGTCAGCTACAGCTTGCTGTAAATGTCTGAATGTAGACTCTAGAAGACAGTGTTGCAGTCCGGTCCTCCCCAACCTCCGGCTCATTCAGTCATTTCAACTGCCCTTCCATGATGATCCCTGAGCCTTGGGGTTGTTTAATGTAGATGTTCTATTTGTTGCTGAACACTTGTTCTCTGCCCTTCGATCAGTTGTATGTTATGCTATAAGTTGTGAATTTTATTTTAAGTTACATGGTATAAGTATGTTAACCATCAGCCACTGCAAACAAACAAACAACCAAACAACCAAACAAACAACCAAACCCCTTCTTTGGTGAGGTATGAGAGCTGAACTAATCTATGTGGAGTGAGAAAGAGAGGAATTTAGGAAGCAGTTTGATACTGTGATCATTAGCTAAATTGTTGTAGTTTGATCACTCCCAGAGCTTGTGAGCTCCCTGACCATGGGTTCTTGGCCAAATTTAGAGTACCAGACATTTATGTTCTACTATGGAGCAGGCCTTACATCCTATCAAAAAGTGTCTGGCTACCTCCATAACCTTTATGTAACTATTTTATACCAATGACCAGACTCAGCTTGGAGAAGGATTCTGAGTCAGGGGTGTCTAGGAATGGTAAAAACAAATGACTCAATGCCAAACCATGGGTCCAAGCTAGCAGCCTATATTCTGCTGAGACAGCTTTCTAGCTTGCTTTATCTCTGTTCCGCTTTCTTTCTCTCGGATCTGCTTTCTCTGAAGATCTCTAGAGAACTCTCTGTTTTTCTGTCTCTCTGTCTCTGTCTCTCTGTCTATGTCTGTGCCTGTCTCTCTGTGTCTGTCTCTGTGTCTGTTCTCTGTCTCAGTCTCTCTCTCTCTCTCTCTCTCTCTCTCTCTCTCTCTCTCTGTTCTGCTTGAGACAATTCTCTAAGGGGTTCTCTCTTGCTATTCTAAAAAATTCTCTGGATAGCTCATCTCATGCAGATCATAAGCCCAGTCTTTTATTTTACACATCAATCCAGATATTTATTTTAGGTTTCCTTTTGACTATGCTGTGAATTGTAAGGTTCTGAAAAGTCGCTGCAGGAAGACCACAGACTCAGATATATGCAAAAACAAAGAGTGTTTATTCTGTAGAAACAATCAGCATATGGGAGTCAACTGATTTTTGAAGTGGCAGGCCCTGGACAAAGGTGTGCAGGCCTTCTATAGGGAACCAGGGAACTCTCTAGAGGGATTAGGTAACCTGAAATTTCCTTGGTAAGTGCATGCGGTCAGTGGTCTGCATTCCTATGTCATGAATAGTTAACCATAGGATGAGGTAGGGCTGCCCGGCACAGATGGCCCAACCTGAGATAAGATAGTTTCCCATTTTTATGATTATCCATAGATTATACTTTGGGAGGGGGATCCTGTCCTAGATTTTATGGTCTGTCCTGGTGCCTTATGGTGTAGTTTGTGGTACTTATGGTTTATTCCTGTAGCTGGTGCCTTAAGGCTTTGCTTGAAATCAGACCTGATCCTGAAGTGGAGACTTCCGGGGTCCTTAAATGGAGACAAATGAGGTTTATGTTGTCCAGTATACTGTGACCCCAGCCCCTTAATTCTTAGGAGACAGCAAGCACACATTTTATTTTATTTTTTTAACATTGCAAAAGAATTCAGAGATCTGCCTGTCTTTGTTAAGCACAAATTATAGCTAGCTGGGTGGGATCCTGTCCTGAAATTACCATTTCTACAACACCTGGCTTGGACTCACTGTGTCCCAGGCTGACTTTGAATTTAAGAATCTGCCTGCCTTTGTATCTTTCTGACAAGTTGGCTCATTAATGCAGGTACCTTTTATTTCTTTAGATTCATGAAGCCCCTCATATAATTCTTGTTGCATCCTTATATTTTGCATAGTTGAGAAATTACGTATTTTCTAAGTCATGTTTTTAGAGTTCATTTCCATGGCCTTAATGGCTGTTCTGCAGGTTCCAGTGTTTACCATTCTGTTGAGACATTAGGTACATCTTCACCTCCTAACTTATGCTGTCTCTGATTACTGTAGAGTCATTAGTATTAACAGGGAGATCATTCCTTAAAGGAGGAATGTAAACTATGCACATTATTGTGTAAATGAATCTTATGCCTAAGGCAGCCTTTGGCACTCTTGGAGGCCCAAGACCTGTTTACTGGCCATGTCTCAGGAGAAGGAAACATGTCATTTTGTCCCCACTAAAGCCATTCCAGACCAGACAATTCAATCTTGTAATCTTGGTCATTATTCACTGGCTTCAGAGCTAGATAAAACTTGCTAACTACACACACACACACACACACACACACACACACACACACACACACACACACACACACTGCAATAGCTAAAAGAACTCTTTCCATTCCTGGAAAATGTAGCCAGCTTAGAGGAATCTTCCTGGTCAGTGTTAACCTAATTTCTCCATATTCTGTCATCAATATTTGTGATATCTTCAGCGGTAAGATCCAACCTTTAAGTTCTGATGAGCAAACAATAAAAAAAGGCAACAATCTGGATTATTTGGGGAGTTTTTGGGATACCTCTGACCCACAAGAAGGAAGTATGCCACACCTGACACTGTGCTTTTATTTGACAATCTGTGGCTTTTAGATAATTGTTTTGGAAGAACATTATTACTTCTTCACTTTTAAAAATAACTTTTTTATACTTTAAAAATATCATACACATGATAAACACACATATAGTCTCCATTGCTTTGAGTATAGTGTATTATTCCTTTATCGCTAGGAAGCCAGGTGTGTGGTAACATAGTGATCCTTTAAGCAGAGACAACCTAATTCGAATTCCGTGTGTTTTATGAACGCATCCTGTGCGGCGTTTGCACGGTATGTCTACATAAGTTCCCTTCTCTGTGCTGATTGCATTTCATTTGGCTTTACTTCTGTACAGCTCACATGTAAGATCAAGATATCATTTTTGACAGCAGGCTTGAGCACACTGATCACATTTACCCAGAGAGTGGATCCCCTGGAGAAGTGAAATTAAGACATTTTTATTCTGAAGATTTTCACATAACAGAAGTGCTTATAAGTGCACCCTTGTATGAGATCTCTAATGAATGACAAATTTGATTTCCCACATCTCTCTGTCTCTCTCTCTGTGTGGGTCTCTGTCTGTCTCTGTCTCTCTTCTCTCTGTTTTTTCTCTCTTCCTCTTTCTTTTTATAAATACCCAGAGTATAGAATTTCTTCCCACACAAACACTTCCATTAGCAATTGACAAAGTAATTTTTCAGGCTTTTACCTGATGTATTTTTTACTAATATTTTGATTAAATAATGTAATAAAATATTGCTTAAAATCTACTTCTATCTCCAATCTTTAATATTTTCTTTACTTCCTTGAAAACACCAGACTATTTCAGAATTAGAGGTGATATATTCTTAACTAATTCACTGAAATTTTATATAATCTCTTCTTAAATTATCTTTTTTAATAAATCTCTCATTGGCATCATGTAGTAATCTCATTAGAGCATGTACTTTTAGACCCAGGTGATTATTTTTATGGTTTTATTGTTTTTGGAATATGAACTGTAGGGCACATAGTCTAGATAATGTAAACTGGAACAACCAGTAGGTTTTTCAGATATAAGCATCCATTGGATCTTTCAGAATTACTTAATCAGTTTAAGCTAAATTTCAAGACTAATTCCCAAGTATCTTGGTTGGCTAAAAACTGCAGGTTTACCTAATCCTTAGGTGGCGCTGATGCTGCTGATTGGGGACCATAACTTCACAAACAGTATGAGCGATCTCTATAGGAAGAGATAACCTAAAGAGTATTTATTTATTATTCATTCAATAAAACCGTTAGTGTGAGGCGGAAATGCTATTCAGCGGAGATCCTATGCTGTGCATTCATAAAGTTCTGACTTTAATCGCAAGCATAGGAAAAAGTAAATAATTACATATAAATACTTTTTATATTTTTATAATACCTAAATCCTAAGATTATACTTTCATTGATATCTACTTAGTATATTCAGAAGGAACTGTGGAATTGGTTTAAATCTAAGGTAAATTAATATTTTAAATACTCCTCTAATTATGTCACTAACCCACCATCCAACTTAATGTGTGTTCCTTACAAAGTATAAGCAAATTCATGCTACGATTTATCATATCATCTTAGCCTCTTTACAAACATAAGTAATGAGAAAGGTTATTTATCAAACATGCATAAACCCGTTTCTACTTCACCATGTTCTACTGGTATAGTGTATAGATTGGTACATTTTATTTATGCATTTATTGTAATGAAATCAGACAATAATTAGTTTACCATACACATGATTACTTTCAGGTACTCAGCTAGACAGGCTTCCTTTCCTTCCTCTTACCGACTATGCCTGTACTGTTGTTAGAGCTCAATGGAAAGAAAAAAATGGTTGAGCTTGAAAATATGAAATATACCAATCGTATAATAAACAATCAATATTTACTTACTTTAGTTGTATTGATTTCTACATGTCTTTCTATTATTTATAGGATATGGTAAGATTAAATGGAGTAATACTTGACAAGAAAACAGCTTCAGGCTTACAGCCGTAACCCCAGTACTTATGAAGCTGAGACCAATGGATTTTGAGTTCCAGGAAAACCTAGGCTCCATAGGGATGCTTTGTTTCATGTATGTGCATGGCTGTCTTGCCTGCATGTATGTCTGAGCATTACATGTGTGCCTGCTATCTAAAGGAGCCCAAAGAGGGGGACCTGGGACTGGAGTCCCTGGCAGTCATGCTAGGAATTGAACCCAGGTCCTTTAGAAGAATATTCCTAAGAGATGAGTCATATCTCCGTCTTCTACACAGTGATACTTAAAGCAGCTTGAGCTGTGGAGTGAAACCCTGCACCAAAAAATAAACATAAAGGAGAAAAAATAAAAGAAGGGAAAAAGACAAAAACTCATTTAAAATCTTAGAAATAGCTTGCATTTATGTGCACATGTGTGTTTGCATCTGTTTTTTTCTTGCTTATGTACATGTGCAGACAGACACTCATGTTATGTGATAGCTCTAGTTTATGAGCATATTACTCATGATCTTGAGGCCTTAAAAATTTCATATTGTGGGGTTGGGGATTTGGCTCAGTGGTAGAGCGCTTGCCAAGGAAGCGCAAGGTCCTGGGTTCGATCCCAGCCCTGAAAAAAAAAAAAAAATTAGAAAAATTTCATATTGTGAGCTTTATTTATTAGAATTTCTCAGTTTCTATAGTCATCTTAATTATTATAATGGTTCCATGAATTTCATGTGTGTATGTGCATTTTCTTATGGTTAAAGATACACATATATGTAGAGGTGCATATGCACATGTATGTACATGCATATGCACATGTATGTACATGCATGTGGAGACCAGAAGACAACTTCAGGTGTTATTCTTCAGATACCACATGCCTCCTTTTTTGAGACAGGTTTTCTGACTGGACTAGAATTCATCAAGTAGGATATATTATCTAGATGGTCAGTGAACCGCAGGCATCCTCTAGTCTCTGCCTTCTTAATGCTAGGATGATAAACATGAATCATCACACCCGACTTTAAACTTTTTAAAAAATTTCTGGGGATCAAACCACAGTCTCATGCTTGGAAGGCAAAGAGTTACCTAAACCACATCAACTTTAGGTAGACAAAATCACACAGCACTTCATTTAAAGCAGATAATCCCTTGTATTTTTCCAATAAAGAAAAAATTAACAGTAATATTTTTATAAAATATTCCTGGTAAAGGTTTTCTATGGTCCATGTAATGAACGTTTTAATGAATTTTATGAGCCTTATTATTTTATAATATAAAATGAGATGTATAAAGGCAATTTTTAAAGTTTATCATCCTGTGACCTTCAAGATTTTATCTGATATTAAAATTGCTTTTTTTCTTCCTCCTTTTTATTAGTTCTGTGAGAATTTTGTACAATGTGTTTGATCTGAGTCTCTCCCTTCCTTGTGCTCTCCCAGAACCTACCTGCTTCAATGTGTGTCTTCTTTTTTTTAACCCATCAAGTTTTAAAATTACTTTCAAATGTTAATTAATAGATATTTTATTGACAGTGAATTTAATAATTTTACAGTGTGGATTTCATATTTTTCTTCCCACCTTTATATTTACAGGTTGTCCACATGATCTGGTTTCAGTAGAGAAGATTGCTTAACATAACTGTGAGCTCTAAATAAAAACACACAGTCCTTATTACAGGTATATACAATTACTAAACAGAAAGCAAACATTTGCCTAATGGAAAATGAAATTTTATTGCTAACAAAGTTGGTTTTTTTTTCCTCATAAACATTTTAGAATTAAAAACCAAAACTTCCATAATTTAACACCCAAAATATTTTATCTTTGTACTAATATGTTTATAAGGAGTTTTTATAAGGTAAGAATATATTTAAAATAGAATTGCTATAAAATATTTTATTGCCTTTTACATGATGATCAGAACAAAGTTGGAATGCTTGGAAAAGCAAATGCTTTTGGCTGTATTATTTAGCCTTTTAGGAAGTTATTAAGATAAATAATTAACCTTATGGTTACCCCTTAGCCTTAACTAACCTTGAGGTTAATTCTTAAAGGTTAAAGTCATAAGGATAAGATCTTAATCCAACATACTTCTAAGATGAAAAGACATCTTACTCCAGCACCAATTCACCATGAAACACCAGGTGAGTGCACACAGAGAAGCAGCCAAGGAAACCACCCTCAGGAGAACCCAGCAGTGCATGCAGCACTGAGCTCATGTTCGCAGCTTCTAGAATGTGGAGAAAATTCATTTATGCTGTTTGAGCTTACCAAGATTTGGTACTGTGCTATGGCAGCAAGTAGACTGAAAAGAAATCTATATTTAAAACAGATTCCTTTAACTACTGAAATTGTTCTTTCTCTATTTTTTTCTTTCTTTCTTTTTTCTTTCTTTCTTCTTCCCTCCCTCCCTCCCTCCCTCCCTCCCTCCCTCCTTTCCTTCTTTCTTTCTTTCTTTCTTTCTTTCTTTCTTTCTTTCTTTCTTTCTTTCTTTCTTTCTTTCTTTCTTTCTTTCTTTCACTATTGTGTATGTGGATAAATCACGCCACGGCACACACTTAAACTTCAGACTATGACGTGGAGAACTCTGCTCCTTCTGCCATAAAGATCTGAGAATCAAACTCAAGTGGTCAAGCTTGACAGTAAGTGCCTTTAGGCTCTGAGCCATCTTGAGTACTCAACTACTGGACATTTAAAATTGTAATTTATTCTTTGTCAGTTTCATACATACAGTTACACGCATCCCTTCTTCTTTTAGCCTCCTCCAACCCTTACCACCCTCACATACCAATTCCTCTTCTCACTTTCTTGTCTTGTCTCTTAGGTTTTTTTCTTTGTAGGTTTAACCAGGGCCCCAGGTATGGCGGTAAATAGTTAAATGCCACTCTATGTTCCCAACCCTCAGCAGATGTGCAAGGCTCTGCCCCTGCTCAAGAGCTCTGGATTCGAGAATGAAACACACACACACACACACACACACACACACACACACACACACACACACACACACACCGGCTTAATTTTTTTACCAGTTTTTAAAAATTGGTTATTTATTTACATTTCAAATGTTGTCCATGTGGAAAGCCGCAATAACATTCGCCATTACAAGATGGCGCTGGCTTCCGCCGCGCCAGCCCGACTTCCTTTCAGGAAACTAGCTGTGTGCGCATGTGCAAGAGTGTGTTCGCGCCAAGTCTTTGCCCACCCCGGGGCGTGCCAGTGAGATCATGGGTAAGCGACCAATCAGGCGTGGACGCGCCGTGCTAGGGTTTTATAAGCAGCGCCTTTCTGGGCCCCTGCTCTCTCCTTTTCAAAATGTAATAAACGCTTTGCTGCAGAAGGATCCTGGTGTCTGCGCGTCGTTCCTGCTGGCGAGACATTGGGCGCGCGACATGTCCCCTTCCCTGTTTCCCTTCCACACATCCCCCTCCCTTTTGCCTCTAAGAGGGTATCCCCCCAACCTATTTCTGCTTAACCACTTTAGCACCCCCCCCTATTCTGGGACAACAAGCCTCCACAGGACCAATGACCTCCCCTCCCATTGATGCCATATAAGGCAATCCTCTGCTACATATATAGCTAGAGCCAAGGACCCATCCATGTATACTCTGGTTGGTGGTATAGTCATTGGGGCATCTTGGAGGGGTCTGGTTCATTGACACTATGGTTCTTCCTATGGGGTTGCTCCTTCAGTCCTTCCCCTAACTCTTTCATTGGGGTCTCTGGGTTCAGCCTGATGGTTGGCTGTGAGTATTTGCATCTACTAGCTTAAAGGCTGAACTTCTTCCTAACTCCATGTGGCTAATTCCTGGGGCCACTTTCCTGGATTTTTTTTTCTGTCCTTTGTCCCCTCTGAGTCTCTTGCCTGGGAATTGAAAAGTCTCAGCTCTGACCCCTGCCTAGCCATTAGCCACCAGTTCTTTATTGACCTGTCAAAAACCAATTGTTGGCAGGGAATTGCAGCAGACCTGAGAATTCTCATGTAAGCACAAATTGCCATTGGATGTGACATCTTCCAATGGAGCATTCACCAAGTGCTATATCACTAGCTACAATGATTTCCTTCTCCCAGAAGCCCTTGTCTGCCAAAAGCTTTTCTGGGTGAAGTTCCATCAGTCCCTCCCTATCTATGTCTGAATGTTTAACCAGGTCTTCTGCATGCAGCTGTAAATTCATGAGTGACATGGCCATGCTATGCCCCTACGGTAGCGTTTTAGTTCATGATTTCCCATCCTCCAATTCTTCCATTGTTCCTACCCCCTCAGACTTAAAAGGATGATATTGATCCTCTATCTTTTTTTTTTTTTTTTTTTTTTTTGGAGCTGGGGACCGAACCCAGGGCCTTGCGCTTCCTAGGTAAGTAAGGTGATCTTTAATAGACATATTTTATTCCAACAACTACATAGTAGGTGGATAATTATTGGTGCCAAGTGAATTTTATAGGGAGATTTGAGTGGGCTCTCTGAAAGAGCAAATAGCAACAGTGTATGTTCTGAGTTTTGTTACGAGTGAAATTGGTACCATATGCATAGGTCAAGGTGACCTTTCTCCCTTCTCACATCTTCATAAAATAGATCTCCATTTAAAAAATGTTTTTTCCTATGATTCTCTAGAAAAGTCCACAGAAGGGATCAAAACTCAGTTAAAATGGCGAAATGAAGCTGGACATTTTTGAGGATCCAGACACTTCATTGATGTGCATATGTGAAGTAGAGCAGTGTTTGGTTTTCTTAATTTCTGATACAGGTAGAAAAAGCTATTTTGACTTCAAGGATTTCTGAATCCAAAGCAGTGTCCTGACTTTAAGAGATAGGGCTTCTAGGACAGCTTGTCATCTCATTTTACTAAAGCCAATTTTCCTTCCTAAATAGGAAACCACCACCAAAGAACAGCAGTTTCTTTTTTTTTTTAATGTTAAAACATTTATTTTAAAGATGTGGTAGTTTACCGACAGGTACATTTTATTTATTTATTTTTTAAAGCAGGAAGGACTGGCTGGAGAGCTGGCTTGAGATGCTTTCAGGGAACCTGAGTTCAGTTCCCAGCGCCTCCTGGCAGTTTACAACTCTCTGACACTCCAGTTCCAGGAGGTCTGACTCTGCAACAGCAAGAACAGAACTCAAACATCATCCCAAACAGCTACTGTGAGAGCAAAGCCAAAGGACCACTCTCTCTGACCCAGCAAGTATGCCCTCATTAGAAACAAAATCTGCCCACACCTTCATCATAACATATCAGTCTCTTTTACTGTGAGAAATGTTTATTTTTTATAAGTCATTGAGTCGATGGCATTTTGTTATCATTCCCACTCTTATTAAAACACACTAAACACCATTAGATCATTCAGAGCAATAAATGAAAAGTGGTTTTTATTTCTTTTCTCTTACATAATTGTGTAATTGTTAAATTGAAATATTTGTGCTTTAAACGGGCTTTGCACGTTTCATTGGTGCTTTCCCATAGACTGTCTAGCCTGTCACTCATGAGGAAAGCTGAAGAATAGAACAGTCTTGTCTTTCAAATCTGAAAACACAACGGAAATAAGCAAACATCATCTTAAATTTAAATTGGGTTTGTCTCATTTCCAAGCCTTTCTCTCCCATCCTTAATCTCCCCCCTCCTTCCCCAAGCTGAGGACTGAACCCAGGGCCTTGGGCTTGCTAGGCAAGCGCTCTACCACTGAGCTAAATCCCCAACCCCCCCATCCTTAATCTCTTAATTAATTACAGTGGTCTAATTAATAGGAGTTACCATTCAGCATCGGGATTTTCTTCCTTTACTTCCATATCTAGTAACTCTGACAGTTGTGTTGTCTGCTCTTAGGATGCTCTTAATCTATTGCCTTTTTATCCTGATTCCTTTGATCCTCTAGTCATGGAATTAGAAGGTGTGTGAGTGTCATTCTGGAGATAAGTGAATATAGGAAAAACTCTCAAAATTGAAAAGCTAAAGAAAATTAATTTCTTACTACCTTTTGAATAACTTAATAAAATATATATCTTATATTCCTACCCAAATCAGCAAGAAAAGACAGATCTGAGAGGCAGAGGTAAAAATGCCATCTTTATTACTTCTCTTCATGCAGTTCAATGTTTTCATTTGTTCATTAGTAAAGCTTAGGAGATGTTTCTGTTTGGCACTTGGGCAACCTCTCTTCTTCCATATAACTGTTTCAGGATTTAGATTTTTCACTCAAGTCATAAGCTATTCTACTTTGTATTAGTTAAGGTCTGATGCCAAAATTAACTACCAAACTATGCTGGCTACTGTTAATGTCAATTTGACACCAGCTAGGACTATTCTGGGAGAGGGATCTTCAATTAAGTAAATGGCCTCACCAGACTGGGCTGTAGTGCATTTAGTTAGCTGGTGATTATGGCCTGAGGGGCCAGTTCATTGTGAATGGAGCCACAGGTAGGCTGGTTTTTCTGGATAAGATCAAAAAGCAAACAACAATCTAGGAATGAGTTGGCCAGTGAGTAGTGCTTTTCCATGGGCTCAGTTTCTGCTTCTGAGTTCCTGCAGTGCGTTCCTCCCTGACTTCCTCTGAAAGTAGGTTGTGATATGAAGGTGTGAAACAAAATGAAAATGTTCCTCCCTTAGTTGCCCCTGGGAATGGAGCTTTATCGCCGCAGCAGAAATCCTAACTAAGACACTAAGCTAAAACAATGTCTACAGGGTACGGGCTTCCTGTGGCAATGTGTCTTTTCACAGACTTGATGGTGGTGCAGCACAGACTTCCTGCTTCACTAAAGAAAAATGCCTTTCTCTTCTGTCTGCATTGTGGGCAACACAAAGTAATTCCCACTCAGATATTTTTGATTCTGCCATTATTTCATTTTAAGACCATTCACATTGTTCATGCAATTTCTGCCTTGCAGACTTCCACAAAGTCAAGGTGCTACTTTCATAGTTCAAGATCAAGCTCGAGCATTAAAGAGTCCAAGGGCATTGTGGACCATGTACCAGGGTCACATTCTGCTAGTCTTTGCAAAGCGTGTTTGCTAAAGATCAAGGGGTCCTTATTTTGTACAAGGTAAGTGAATAAAAATAGCCTTATGTATACCAATGAAGCCACTTGCCTGTGAACAAAGCTTCCATAATCCATGCTGATCTGCCAAGGACAAAATTCTACTCAGGCAATACTAAAGCCTTTATGATAAAGCTACCAGAAAAATTTATTCTTTCTGGTCTTTTTTTTCCCCCTCAAACTTCTATTAAGTGTTTATTCAAGGTTCTCAGACCATGTGCCAGATATTAGAGTTTGGCTGAGCTCTATTGAGTAACAATTTTCTTTTCAGCATTAATTCAAAAGCATGCAAAATTCAGGAGACAGGGGAACGAAGAGTCAAACTATCTACTTTTCTGATAGTGAGGTAAAGAGATGGTGGTACCAAAAAATCTGAGGAAACAAGCTTGCTGACTCTCTTTTTGAACTCAACAGATAGATCTACCTTGTTCAGGGGAACAGAAAAAAAATTAGTGCTGTACTAAGAGCAAATGCTATGTTGATAGTAAATATAATTTCTTAAATGAGAAACTGAAAACTCTGATAATCTGAGAAACTAATATGTTGTCGTCACATGTTGGCATCAAAGTAGATGCTCTTAGAAATGTAGAGCTGGCGTGATTATTTTTCCTTTGGTCCTCTTATTTTGATGGTATTGATGATAACTTGACTAATCTAATTTCTTAGAATAGTATGTAAGATCGTCACTATTGAAACACTGGTTTAAAAGAAACAACCTTGATACTGATTCAGGCCAACACTTCTAAGCGTATAGTAGGGAGTGGGGTCACATTCAGAGTAAGGGGACTACTCTAAACTACTTTTCCCTGTCGAGGTTTGGATAGTCATTTCCATGCAATCTAGTAGACAGTACTTGAACTGATTTTGGGAGTTCAATGATATAGTCACCGGGACTGAAAAAACCTGAAAGTCATTAGTTTTGAAACGGTTTAAGAACTCTCTGGGTAGGAAAACGAAATGTGCCCCCTCGTGCCCATCTACTTGAACACTTTGTCTCTGACAGGTAGCACTCTTTGGGAAGGTTGTGGAACCTTGTAGGCATGTAGATTTTATGGAGGATGTGCGTTACTGGGGTTGGGCTTTTAGATTTTATGGGCTGGTCTCACTTCACACTTGAATGCGGATGTCGTGTGATCATCCAGCTTTCTGCTCCTTGTCATTGCATTAATTGCCAAATATTAGAGCTGCCTAAGACTCATTACTATGAGAATGTTTCATAATCCCTCTTTTTTGTCATCCCACAAGCAAATAAAAACTTTAACTTATCATACCAGAAGGTCCATGCAGTCCTCTCTAGGAATGTGGGAAGCAACCAACTGTCCTACTCTGTATAATATCTATGAACCACAGCAAGCCCCAGCATCATATGATAACCCTAAGGGTACTCTAGTGACACATATACCATATCCATAACGAAAAGCTCTCTAAATGGACCTAAGAGTACTCAACACAAAGGAAGTTGCCTGATAGTGGAAACCTAATCAATTATTTGTGAAATACTGAAATCGTGGATTTTGGTAAAGAACCTACAATTGCACAGTACTAAACCAATATAATCCCTAACTATACTTTAAACCTATTTCCTTTACCCACAGATAAGTATAATCCTCACTTCTCCAGGAAACTTGCTTTTACAAAAGATAGAAACCTATACAGAAGTCCACAGCCAATTAAAATGCAGAGTTGCAGAAACCAGTCTCCATGGAAACATCAACAAAACAACTCCCATAAGCACCTAAGGCTCAGGAACATTGTAGAAGAGGTGATGAAAAGATTTTAAGAGCCAGAGGATCAAGACGTTTGTTGTAAGAGCACATTTTAGTAATGTCAGAAAATGTAACAATAAAGTCTCAGCAAAAGGACTACCTAAATACAATCTGGGTAAGAACAACTACAATAAACGTGCAAATGTAGGCAGGGATAAACCCACGTGGCCTAAATCCTATGCATCAAACTACAGGGAACTAAGGCTTATTAAGAATGGGAAAAATCATCTTCCTCAGCGAAAAAAAAAATCCATAGGGCATTCAAAACCAAGTGGTCTGACCTAAAACATACATACATTATACAGAAAGAGTAGATAACAGTGGGGAATATATATGTAACAACAATTATTGAAAAAGAGTTCATGAATTTGAAACAGATGAAGGACAGATACATAGGAGATTTTGCAAGAAGAAAAGGGAGTAGCAATCGATATATTTGTATTATTACGTAGATAAATGGGGGGAAAAACAACAAAACTAAAATCAAACACACACACAAAGTGCATGACATGTAAACCAAATTATACAGCAAGACTTCCAAGAGAGTCATTCTTTCAAACATGCATTTAATACTAAAACATCCAAGGGCCGTGTCCATGTGTCAGAGCCTAAGGTACCATGCTAAACACAGAAAGGGCCATGAAAGAATAGGCTGTGGTCAAATTGTAATTTCCAATGTGAGTAATTATAAGCTAATTACTCAGATGGTGGCCATGTGATTGTGGTAGAAATACTGAATTTCAGAATCTGTATTTACACAAAAATAATAGATGATGAACTTACAAATTGAAATTGAGGAACATTTCCTGAGCATATTTTTCTGTGATTTTTGGTCCACACTTAAGGGTCATGTGAATTCTTGGCCAGAGAGATTGCTCAGTGTTTATCAACACATGCTGCTATCGCAAAGGACCCAGGTTTGGTTCCTAGTACCCGTGTGGATCTAACAACTTTCTGCAACTCTATTTCCAGAGGATCCAAGACTCTCTAAGACATCTCTGTGCACTGCTTGCACACATAGGCAACACACATACACACACACACACACACACACACACACACACACACACGTAAATAAACAAATCTTTAAGAACATATCATTTATAGTCTAGGTTATTTGGTGGCTACAGGGACATAGGTGATGCCCGTTAGAAAGATTGGAGTTTTAAAATAATATTCTACATTTTTTCACAGGATCTGTTCTTATTTCCTTATTTTTATGCTCTGAGATAGCAAACATCTTTCCCTTCATCAGTTTTCCTTCCAACAGCAGACACTTTCTAACTGTGGAACTTATCTTTTTCTGTCCCAGTTTACAGAAGAACAGCGCTGCCTCTCTGGGTGCAGGGATGGATGAAACTCAGGGATGGCGATTTCTAACAGTCAATCACTGACTTTTTGCTTCTAGGATAAGCATGGGACCTCTGTTTTCCCAATAAAATTTGCTATTGGTTACAGAATGATACAAGATGGGAGGAGGGACAGAGAGAAAAACATAACTCTGAGCTTTAACTTGGTATCAAAAGAGTCCTGCACATAGCTGTGCCCGAAGATTAGGCCCTAGATTTTTTCCATTTAATAAGTTGCCTTTAGTTATGTTTCTTTTGCTTTTAGGAATAAAAGCCTTTAAAAAAACCCACACCTTCTCTGCTGGCTATCTCTTTCTCTGGTCAATATCTGTTTCCAGATAATTGACCCTACTCTGATTACTACATTTAGAACACACTATTTTGGTCTATATTGTGGTACTTTTAGCTGTGAGGATCACGGAGACATATTATTTGCATTTAGATTGTGACCACAGCATAATAACAGCTCTGCAAGAGAAAACTGCCCTTGTAAACTAGTGGATTCTCATCTAACTGGAAAGAACTTTATTTATTGACATATTGGTCAAATTGAGATTTCTACATGTCTGAAGAAAGCTCCATGAGCATAGCATATTATACAATATAGCCATGTTGTGATAACTAGATGTAAATACATTGGATCATATAGTTCAGATATCCATAAACCGGGACTTCAGACACTGAGGTTAGACTGAGTTTAAATCATCCTGAGTTTAAATCTGGCTCATTCTATCCTACGTCTGTGCTTTTGTTCCAGTTGCTTACCACCTGTGATTCAGTTTCTCCTTGGCAAAAGGGGGACTAGTTATTCTGAACATCTCATAGGGTAGTTATTAAGTGTAATTAATGCATATAAGGAACTTAATGATTTTGCCCAGTAAGCAGTAAACACTCAATAAACATGAGCTTCTATTATGATTATTATTTTCCTCCTGCAGCTGCCACTTCCAGTATATAATCTAATTATTCCAGGTTTCCCTTTTCTCAAATTGCCACTTGCTGGTGTCATTAACTGCAGTAATGAGTCACATACCATCAAATATAGGTTTGCATCAACTGTTCCAGTTATTAATAGAGGACAGTAGCTATGAGTGCTGAGGGCCTGGGGTTGTGGCTAAGCTGCCAAATTCTACTCGAAGATCTTAAGGTGGTAGATCTATTGCTAAGTGTCAGAGCCGGTGTGAGAATTTGACTTCGATTGATGAGCAAATCTATTTTTATATGGTTATCTTATAGCTCTTAAGGTTTGAACAGCTCAGACCAGGAACACCACGGTAAATGTCAATTTGTCATTGATTTGATGTGGGCGTGTTATCTTTATTTAGATCATCAATAGAGGGATGCTAGAACTCTAACGCAATAAGTTATGCAGAGAATTTGGGAAGCCCGAGCCTGAACATGTCAGATTGACTCACTTTTAAGTCATTTGGACACGTCCTTCTAAATGAGGCTGCTGATCACAGGCAGCTCTTGTAGCCCAGTGTGCTCCCTCCAGCTGCCAGGAGTTTGAGCCTTTGATGGGTTCTATGCCCTTTCTTTAGTTGATTGCTCTGCCCCATTACTGCTGACTTTAAAATATTCAAGCCACTAATGTAATATGCAGCACCTGCAGACACTGTGAAATATTAGTGGTGTGGTAATGAAAATTGACTGCCAGTGTAATGACAACAGGTGAAATTATTCACAGCGTACTCACGTAGCAGACTGCAGATATGAACCCAAGGAACATAAATGGAGCAAGTTCATGACAAATATGAAAATATCCCAAACTGCTGTAGCAATAAAAGTAAATATAATAAATCTTTCCTGCAAATATAATAAGGTTCCTAACTGCAAATGTAATAAAAGCTATCAACAGCTGCAATGTGTTTGGAACATATTATATAGCTTTACAAAGAATTATACCCCCTGCTGGTATGGCCTCAACAATGTCATGCTTTGTCTTTTTCCAATGAGTACAAATCTAGCAGTCTACATGTTACCCAGTATATATTAAGAATGACAGAGCGTTAATGCAAGCAGGTTTGAATTGAAAATGAAATGCTCAATCCAGATGTGCTCTTTGGCCACTCGGCAAGCAGAGCCAAAGGCTGTGGCAGTCCCACCAGGGGTTGAAATGCTGCCAGGAAATCTATTCAGGGAGGTGAGGAATTGATGAATAGCTGGATAACCTTTCTGTTGCTTCGATGTGGTGTTAGCATCTGACAAGTGAGCAGTTATGGCGCTGAGGGAGTGAGAGGATGAGGGATGGAGTAAGCAATGGCTGGTAGAAGATGAGGCTTGGTAACCATCACATACCCACTCAGCACTATCCTACACTTTGAACCTTTCCTCCCTTCTTTTATTTCATTCTTACACAATTCAGCAAGTATTAGTAGATGTCTACTAGTTTGCAGCTGGTAATTACATTCCAGGGAGAAAGAACTACATAAAAAATCTCACCATTTCCAAACTTTTGATACCCTTGAGTCCTGTAGGTGAATAATAAAGAGATGAGGTAATTCTATCACAATGAAATCAAATCCACCACCAAAGAGAGGAAAAGAATACCCACAAAAAAGTGCCTACAGCTTTAGGAGATGGAAGAACAAGGTTGTATTTCTCCATGTTTCCTTCTAATAGTCAACTAGTTACTTTTTATTTCTACTATTTATTGACTATAGCACTACGAGCTTTGTAGAAATAGGATACCAACAATAGCAATAAAACATAAGAGTCTATGCCCCGAACCTCACAAATTTACCAAATTGATGGTGCTATGAAGTAAAAGTACATTTTCCTAATTTTATTATTGTTTTCTCAAATATTATGATAAAAACCTAGACCACTGCAGCCATTGAAGGAACTCGATTCTCATAGATTGTTGAAAATTGACCAGTGAACAACCACTTCACACGCTGTCAGATGTTTTTCTTCATCATGTAAATTTAGATCTACACATGGCATATCTTTAAATCATTAATTGTTACTTTGTATCTTGTTTTTATCATAGATGTGGTTTTAATGTCACTTTAAGTCAATAAATACAAAAATCTTAAAAATTTAAATACAACATGAACAATTTTTTCCCAGTTATCTAACATTCAGGCTATTTTTTTCCATCCTTCTTTGTACTTTATTGTCACTAGAATGAGAAAACTAAGTGACCCTCCCCACTTCCTAGAATGTGGGGACCCCTGTGGTTGAAAGGCTGGAAGAAGCTGAGGAGGAGGATGATCCCATCAAGAAGAGGAGCATTCCCAAATAACCTAGACCCCTGAGATCTCCCAGACACTGAGCCACCATCTAGGTAGCATACACCACCTGATATGAGGCCTCTGACACATATACAGCAGAGGACTGCTAGGTCTGGCCTCAGTGAGAGAAGATGCACCTAACCCTCATGAGACTCAAGGCCCCAGGGAATGGGGAGGTCTAGTGGGGTGGGATTGGGGGGTGTGGACATTCTCCTGGAGACAGGGGAGGAGTATGGGATGTGGAACAGACAAAGGGTGAACTAGGAGGGGGATAATAACTGGACTGCAAGAAAATTTGATAATAATAATAATAATAATAATAATAATAATAATAATAATAACAATCGTAACAGATTTTAGTAGCTGTTCTTCACAAATAAGAAAATAGATCATATGCCAATAACCTCTAAATATAACTGTGGTATTTGAATATGCTTGGGCAATGGGAAGTGGCACTATTAGCAGGTGTGACATTATTGGCAGAAGCATGGCCATGTTGAAAGAGTGTGTCACTGTGAGGGTGGGCTTTTAAGGTCTTCTCCTTTGCTCAGCCTTTACCCAGTGTACAAGAGAACATCTTTCTGACTGCCTGCACAATTCAGTCTTTTCCTAGCTGCCTTGGAAGCTAATCAATATGTACAACTCTCAGCTCCTTCTCTAGCACCATGTCTGCCTGGATGCTACCATGCCTCCTGCCATGATGATCGTAAACTGAACCTCTGAAAGTATAAGCCAGCCCCAATTAAATGTTGTCCTTGATAAGAGTGCCTTGGTCATGGTGTCTTTTCATAGCAATTAGACCCTAACTAAGCCAATAACCATTCTTGTAAAAGTTATAGTATATGCAGTTTTCTAATTAATTTCATTATTTATGGGATGCAGGGGGTGTTGTGCAGATTGTGTATGAATCTTGTGCCATTTCATATAAATGCGTGGAGTATTGTTGTGTACTGATGTTCGTGAGTGTATTTCTGCAGCCCATCTCTCATGGATACTGAGGATAAAAAGTCTATGTGTATACACATATACATTTATTTGTTAACTAGGAAGAAAATGTGTTAGTTTCATCTGCTGCGTGTTTTATTTCTGGTATGAGCTTCTGTTGACCTTTGCTTCTCTAGTGAAGCTGTGGAAATAGTTTACTCAAAAGTTTTGTAAGTTCTGATATAATTCAAAGACAAAAGAGACGATCAAAGAGTTTTTCTTGACAGCACTCAAGAATGGCTATATAATTAAGTCCTCTTCTTCTTTTTAATTGCCATTCTGTATGTTCTCACACTATATGGAAGCCCTTATTTTTTTTAATGAAAAATGGATTTAATGAATACTCATTATGTGCCAGGTTATTTCTATGACACAAAGTCCTTGTGAAAATATTCATAATTGACTCTTCAACATTGTATGCATTGACTGGGGTACAATCATGGCTTAATCAACCATTAGCAATGCACCCCAGTCAATTTAAGAACTTGAGTTATTTTAATAAAAGAAGAACTTATTTAAAAGTGCTTGGAAAGATAATTCATGTGGGAAATTTGAGGTTCAAAATGGTTTTTGTATGGCTACCAACTGGGTATTACTTAACAATAGTGAAAGTATTTTTATTGTTTTACTTTCAAGGCTCTGTCAAGTTATCATATGAGATATGACTACTTGAAGTTGCTTAGAGCTTAAATATCATGTTCTGTGTCATGAGGTACTACAAACTAGAATTGAATAAAGAATACTTCCTCTATTGTACATACACACATCGTCTCCACTTAGTTTTTAATTGAGATAGAATTACATTACTTTTTCTCCCTCCAGCTTCTTTCAATAGCCTTTCCTGGTGCTCTTCCAATGCCTTTCGCCTCTGATTTCAAGTTGATAGTCTCCTTTTCTTTATTTTTATTGTTACATACATACATATATGTGTGCATGTGTGTATGCATGCAAGCATGTATGTATTATGTATGTATGTATGTATGTATTTATTTATGCATCTGAATGCGCACACACACACACACACACACACACACACACACACACACACACATTTTGCCTTCTCCCAGCAGTCATACATTGCCTGTATTTCTTTGTTTAGGAGTGGAATTTTGCAAATTTGTTCTCCCTGCGTGTTAACATATCCAATAATATTGCCATTTTTCTGAACACTGTGTAGCCATTTCCCAGAAAGACTATCTCATGGCAGACATTTTGGTATTCTGGCTCTTATAATCATTCTGTATAATTTTTTCTTTTTTTTCTTTTTCTTTTTTTTTTCTTTTTCTTTCTTTTTTTTTTTTTTTTTTTTTTTTTTTTTTTTTTTTTTGTCGTGTTCCACAGATTGTAGATCTCTGATGTAGGTGTATGTATTGTTTAGGGCTGGGCTCCTTACTATCTGCTGGTCTTTGAATCTACAACATATTTTAATCTGCTTATTTTGATGTGTATTTGTGTAGCATAAAGTCTTTTGTATTAATATTTTCTACTATTATTTATTTTTAATTTATATTCCCTGGGTTATATTCTGTGTTTCTAGCAAGGAAGGTCATAGTTTTACTGAGCTAGACTCTTGGTCTTCTAATTCTACATAACACAGAAGTCTTTACAAGGTCCTCAACAAAGTATTTTTAAAAGCTCACTTATTTAAATCTGTAAACCCCTCGTTTATGTTCAAATGTAGACACTGTCTGACTAAATCTGCTGGTTGATTATGTTAATGAAGATAGACAAGAAAAACTCACTCTGCAATCTGCAAGGAATATCAAAGGATCAGTAAGTCAAATATGGCACAATGCATTGGGTTAGATCATTCTCAGTGTGATCAGTTATAAAGTACTAGCAATTTAGAGATAGTCCAACATCAGTAAGGATCATGGGATGTTTCCTTTATTGGACAAGTGTAAAGGAAAAAGAAAAATATTGCTATGTATTCATTCCACTTTATTTGGTTCTTGTACCTTATGGAAGGCTACCTTCACAATATTGACTGCTTACCACATTTCATTTTCTTATAGTAATTGTTCTGTGATAAGAAAATGAACCCTCTGTTTTTAACTGTATATCTTAGTGAAGGAAGCTGACATAGGATATGGTTCTCTCTGCATGATGGGAAATAGGACCATATTTCATAAGAATATAGGAAGATAGTTTCACCTTATTATTAAATTTACTTATTTATTTACTTTTCAACCCAATATCTGCCCTTTGCATGCTACTCCCCCCACACTAACACTGGGGGAAGTGGGGATGGGAAGGGTAGCAGGGTGAGGAGAGATCATATGTAGGGAGAGCAAGAGAGAGAAAAGAAAGATAGGGGAAATCTTAGAACATGCCAGAGACCTAGAATTGGGGGAGCCCCAAGAGGGTCTATGGGGAAGACATTAGCTGAGGCGCCTAGCAGTGGGAGATAGAGGTCCTGGAGTAGCCACTCCCTGTAGCCAATCAGGACTTTCAGTGGAGGGATAAGCAATCCACCAACAAAACCTTCCCCATATTTTTCAATTCTTAGCTCCAACATGTTTCAGCATCATGGCATCTCTTTACATACATCTCTCTAGGCTCTGCTAATTCTATTTGTTCTACTTATTCTATTTGATCTAGTATGCTTTCCCATGAGTGTTTTCTTCTCATCCTTCACATATCACTACATATTTTAATATATCTAACTGGATTTCCAATATCCCCGTACTTGCGATATGATTTACTATGTATCGTTAACAAACCTCACAACAAAATTAGTTTTGTGTGACTCAACCTCTTCCAAATAGACAAAAAAATATTATGACAAAAGCCAGTTATACTATTTGCATAGAATAAAAGGAAGGTAATACATTTAAATAGGAGTCTTATTGGAGATGGAAAGGAAGCAAAAGCTTAAAGCAACACTCAGAAGTTGGGAAAGAGAACAGCTGTTGATCTCTTCACTACCATTGTAGTAAAAGAGAGGGGTCATGTTTAATGGACAGCTCTCTGGTTTGGGGGAAACAGCCAAGGATAGTGATACCTTTGCATGAGATGGGGAACACAGATGGGGTGGTATATTGCAGGGTGGTTGATTAGCAATGCTGCATGACATCTGAGAAGGCACAGAGTTGGGATGGAAATGCATCCTGGGTAGGCAGCAGTAATGTGATTTGCATCCACACCCACTCTGCCTGCAAAGCCCTTCCTCCCATTCTTCAAGTTGGTAATTAGGGCCTGTTTTTAGAGTTTGACCCTGGGCCCCTGTCCTCTGGGAGCCTCTACTAACCTGTGCTCTCTCCTGTGAGCATATTCTGCTTCTTTCTGGCATAGGGCTCATTGTATCACACTGTCTCTGAGGAGATTGCAACATTTATTTATTTTTTGATGAAGACTTATGGAATCAATAAGACTGGTCTCTATAAAAAGAAAATAAATTGTTTGGTTCCACAGCACTAAGAATTAGCTCTCACTGTAAAAATAGAAAGGAAACAATATGCCCTGACAACTCGGAAAGCACAAATCTTTATTAAGGCCAGATGGATTTTTTTTTCCCCTTTCTCAAATCAAGGCCTGACATGACTTAGCCCTGAAGAAAACATTTTACTTTTAATTTCTATTCTTCATTTCTGAATTGTAAGAGTTAGGTCTTTCTCAGATTACTAAACCAAATTTGTTTATCATTATTATTTTTTGGGGGATCTAGCTTTATGAATTTCCTCACTATTTAAATTAACTTCAGTACTCAAAACCTACAGATAGCTTCTAACACTCACTCTCTCTCTCTCTCTCTCTCTCTCTCTCTCTCTCTCTCTCTCTCTCTCTCTCTCTCTCTCTCAGAAGAGATATATCAGATTAGTCTTACTTTAGAACTCAACCATTCTGGGAAAAAAGTGTCCCTAATCAAAAAATTTAAAGTGACACTTGCAGGAGGATTGGTTTACTCTGGGTGTTAAAACTTCATTGTCACAGTCTTGCGACCATCTGCTTGGTTTTAATTACTCTCTACAACAGGCAAGTCACATTGTTCAGAGGAGCTTTGGAAGAGAGATTATTCACAATAAGGGAGCATTCATTCAAACCACAGACATTTAACATCTAGATAGAGGTTTTTATATATGCCAGCTCTAAAGAGGATATTATAGGGATCCAAGATAAACATACATTTAAAAAATCCTTCACTAAATATAGCTGGGTAATTGATGTTCTACAATGGTTCAGAATTCTCATCTTTCCTTTTCATAATGTATATTCTGTTGAGAGTGATATAGGCAGTTTCTACTCCATACTTATGTGGTAACAATGAGAACCATAGAATTCCAGTCTATCCCATAGTCGCAGTGATGGGCCACAAGCAGATGCCAGGCTGAAGAGCCTCACTCCATTTTTCTGTCTACAGTCTCTTTCTCTGGAAGATGCTGGTACCTGCTTCCTGAATGTGATGAAGCTCTAACTTACATCTGGGCAGCAGCTTTTCACATAATGGCTTCTCTTGGTTGTATCGCTATAGTATATAAGGGGATTTAAGCTCCTGCCATCACAGAGATCTATGTATCTGCCAGCTATTGATCCTGTTTACAGAAAGGCGCAGACAGCCTCAAATGTGCTGAGTGAGTAGATTTCTTTAAAAACACAATTGTGTTTCTTTGATTAGGGACTCTGGTACAGTAATTACTTTTCTTCAAAAGAAAGTTCTTAGCCCATCACACTGGTAACAGACCTAATAAAGGCGAATGAATCCCTGAAGTTATTGGAGCTGATCTTCTGGCTGATAGAAGCTATTTCCTTCAGTGAGAAAAAGGAACACATCTCTGGCCTTTATTTGCTTGTTATAAAATTCAAATGAAGTTGCAGTTTGCTATGAAACCCAGCATGCTCTGCTTCCTTCAAGCATTTCTAAGTGTACTTACAAGTACTTTGATTTTGAGTCAATTACCCATTGAGCTTTAATTTGTTGTCATTGTTGTTTAGGGGAATAAAAAGTCTTATACTATCATGTATGTTGGTTACAGTGAGTATAAGAAATACTGAGAGTCCACCATCACATTGCTAATACAAACCATGTGGGGTCCAGCAGCCTTAACATGCCTTACTATGAATATCATCTCAGAGTAGGATTTTGTTCTCTTTTAGCGGTACATTGGCCAAGGATCTTGGACTATTTGAGACAAAGAAAAACTGATAGTGCAGGACAAAGAGAAGCCATTTGAAACAGCTAGTGCGGATTATGTCTGGAGGCTTCTCTCCTAAGTTCACAAAAATGCCTCATAGCCTTGACCCAGTCACAATTAATTTAACAAGGTATTTTTGTCCTGCAATTATTCCATGATGGTCAGTGTTTAAGTCTAAAGATCATTGTAATACAAGTTAATATTCTTTTATATGTCCACCATGAATCAAGCCCTGTCCAAGTGTTCTCATTTTCATGAGCTTATGTTGTTATCTTCTCTACAACTCTATGGGGTAGGTACTTATGTTAGCACCATTTTTGGATCGAAGCAATCCAAGGAAGAAAGATATTGGTTAAACTTTTCTTCATATTTTTAAGACAAAACAAAGATGAAGGCATCAACACAATTAATAGGAAGGATGGATTTAAATCCAGGGTGGAGAACTCAGCCTTGTTTTAGGAATCATCCTAAAGTACGTATCACATGCAGACAATGGCCTTGAGTGACAGTCTGGGATCCTAAACTTGACAAGTGTCAGCACTTGAAGATGTAAAGAAAATGAGTGGGGAACTCTGGCCGCAGAGGGCAGAAAACTGCAGATGCAGTCATTCCGGGCTTCAGACACATAGCAGTGGGGCTGCAGAGTCGAACAATAGACATTTATCTTAATGTTCCGGAGGGCAGAAGGAAAATACCTGTTGTCAGGTTGGGTTTCTCCTGAGTCCATTTTACTCAATTCGAAGACAACCACCTTGCTATGCCCTCACATGGTCCTTCTGCTGTATCAGCACACTTCCTGCCATCCTTTTTCCTTCATACAGATTCCAGTGTTATTGGATCAACTTACTTAAATATATTTTAATGACCTCTGTCTTTAAATACAACTACTTTGCAAGTTATGACTCTTTACCAATGAATTTTGGGGGAATACATTTTGGCCACAGGTGCCATCGCACTAACTTGAAGGTGAAACATCAATCAGATAACTTAGACTCTAAGGTAGTAACAGACAATCTTAACACCTCAGTGACATTACGTCATTCTTTTGTTTCATTTGCCTGGTCTCTGCAGAGCCCGTCTTAACAGTGTCTCTTTCCTGTATTTGTTCACAGGCATAGGAACTCAGAGATTTATCTTGACAAATGTTCCCTCCTTCCCCCCTTCCAACATAATATTTTTATTTGGGAATTTCATATAATACATCTGGATCCCATTAACGTCCCAGTCCTCCCAGGTGCAACCCCTCACCCTTGTGAGCCCCTCAACACCCCCCCAAAGAAGTAAAAAGTATCCTTAATTTTGTTTAAGGAGCTGGTCACTGGGAATTTGACCATATGAGTATCTGTCCCGCTTTGGCACTTGTTCCTTCCTTGGCACAATATGAGAAAAAGAAACACAGGGCATTATGTGCTATGTTTTTTAAAAATATTATCAAAGCACGTGCGCACGCATGTGTATGTACACACATGCACATACACGATTAAGATTATGTTTTTTATATCCTAACTTCAGTTTTCTCTCTCTCCTCCCATCCCAGCCCTCTCTACTAACCTACCTTCTGGGTCCACTCCATCTACTCCTCTGTTTCTCTTCAGAAAAAGGCAGGCCTCCCACAGAAATCAACCAGACATAGAATATCACGTTGCAGTAAGACTTCCCTTATATTAAGCCTGGAAGAGGCAACACAGTATGAGGAAATGGGTATCAAAAGCCACCAAAGAGCCACAGACAGCCCCTGCTGCCACGGTTAGGAGTCCCGCAAGAAGACCAAGCTACAAAACCATAACATATCTGCAGAGGCCCTAGGAGTGTCCCATGCAGGCTTCCTGGTTAATGGTTCAACTTCTGAGAATCCCTATGAGTACAGGTTAGTTGTTTCTGTGATTTGATGTGATGTGATGTGATATGATGCGGTGGGAGGCAGGGCAGGGTGGGGGCGGGGCATGTGTGTGTGTGTGTGTGTGTGTGATGTTCTTGACCCCCGTGGCTCCTACAATCCTTTCTCCTCTTCCTCTGAAGGATTTCCTAGTGTTTGGCTATGGGTCTTTGCACCTGTTCCTATCAGTCGCTGGATTAGGCCTCTCTGATGATGATTGAGCTAGGCACCAATCTATGAGAATAGCAGAATATAATTTGGCATCATTTCATTGACACTTTTATTCATTTTTATTTTTAACCTTTATTTTTTGCCAGTTGTGCTTGGTTCTATCTTCAGTCTCTGGGCTATTCAGCCTCTGGGTCCTGGCCCTCCAAGCAGTATCAAGAGTGGGCTCTATCTCCTGGCATGGGTCTTAGGTTGGACTAGTCATTGTTTGAACACTTTCACAAATCCTATGCCACCTTTATGCCAGCACATTTCATAGGTAGGACACATTGTAGACTGAAGATTATGTGGCTTGGTTGGTGTCTCATTTCCTTCACTCATTTCCAAGTCTTGCCTGGTTATAGAAGTCCACTTCAACTCTGTATCCCCTATTTCTAGGAGTCTTAGCTAGGGTCACCCTCATAGATTACTGGGAGTTTCCACTGTACTAGGTCTCTAGCTCATTCTCAAGATGCCCACCAATTCCAGCTGTCTCTCCTCGTACTCGTACTCTTTTTCCTTCTATCCCTAGGGTAGGGGCAGGGAGGGGCTGGAAGAGGAGAAATTGGGTCACAGGTGATGTATTCATTTTTAAAGAGTCCACTTCCCTTTCTTGTTTCAGTGACTCAAACAATAATAACATGGCTATGTTTAAATTGAAGCAAGGTGGAAAGTACAGTTATACTACTATGTGCCTGTAGATATCACAGGGGTGTGTGTGTGTGTGTGTGTGTGTGTGTGTGTGTGTGTGTGTGTGTGTGTGCATGCGTGCATGTATGTAGTTTTTCTTTTGTGACATCTGCAGCCCACGAGGCTTGAAATGTACTATGTGGCTTAGGTTGGCCTCAAACTTAATCTCCTGGTTATATTCTTTCTCCATTCTCTTGAATGCTGGTGTCATATGGGGGACCAAGGAGGAGCAAGGTTAAGATATGTGTTATAGTTTTGGTGGGGTATTGGAGTTCTGAAGGTATAGTTCTGAAAATATGGCTATTGGTTTAGTTTTGCCGAGGCTTAGAGAGTTGATTCTTTACTTTATACAGCAAGATATTGATCGTTTCTGACCACAAGTAATAAAAGCCAGTATTTCACACCTACCTCATATGATTATGGAAACCACCCCATTAGCATTTTTAGGCTCCTCCCAACAGTTACCTAGCAACAACTAGGTAAGAGTCTGCCTTGCTATCAAAGGACTAATTGACCTCCCCTTTTCTCCCTCTTTTTTTTTCTCTCTCCCTCTCTGTCCCTTCCTCCTCTCTCCTCCTCTCTGTCTCACCCAGTCAGCCTCTTCTCTCTCTCTCTCTCTCTCTCTCTCTCTCTCTCTCTCTCCTCCTCCTCCTCCTCCTCCTCCTCTTCCTCCTCCTCCTCCTCCTCCTCCTTCTTCTTCTGTTTCCTCTCTTTCTCTACCTCTACTCCCTTCTTAACCCTACCCCCTTCTCATGCCCACAAATAAACTTCATTTTATAGAAGACCCATCTTGTGGCTGGTATCTCAGGGGGGAATGCTTCAGTATGGCCCATTAAGACACCCCCTCCTGCCACATTTTATAAAACATATCAACTCCTACCCCCAGACTCCTGGGGGGTGGTATTAAGGGGGGTGTAGTGCTACAAGTCAGTGAAGTTCACTACTTCACTCAGCTGTCACAGTTTCCCACATCTCTTTGTTTACTAAAACAATACAACATTCACTGCCTCTCCAAACTTGCTATTTTCTTACTGTGAGAAATGGAAAATTGTACCAAGGTTTGCCATACTATGCACCAGTGCTCCTGTTTCAGTTGACAAACAAACAAACAAAAATAGATTTTTATATCAGAGAAGTCAATAAGAGGAGAGAATACAGACCAGAATGAAGACAGTGGCTGACAGAACCTTCACATCTGCAAAGAATTCTGCCAAAATGCCCACACCATTGACAACTCAGCAACCTACAGACTGAGAAAAAAATCTTCACTAACTCTACATGATAGAAGCCTTATATCCAAAATATATAAAGAATTCAAGAAGGTAATCACACACACACACACACACACACACACACACACACACACACACACACACACACACAAACCAATTAAAAAAAAATGGGAGATAGAACAAAACCGAGAACTCACAACAGAGAAATCTCAAATGGATGAGAAGCACCTAATGGAAGTTTCAAAGTCCCTAGTGATCAGGGAAGGGCAAATGAAAACAATCCTGAGATTCTACTTTACACCAATCAGAAAGGCTAAGATCAAAACCTCAGGTGACAACACCATGTTGGTGAGGATGTGGAGAAAGAGGAACACTTCTCCATTGCTGGTGAGATTGGAAACTAGTACAACCCCTCTGGAAATCAATTTGGAGGTTCCTTAGAAAATTGGAAATAGATCTACCTGAAGACCAGCAATATCACTCTTGGGAATATACCCAAAAGATGCCCCACCATGCCACAGAGGCACATGTTCCACTATGTTTATAGCGACCTTAATCATGATAGCCAGAAGCTGGAAAAAATCCAGATGTCCCACAACAGAAGAATAGATACAGAGAATGTGGTTCATTTACACAATGGAATACCACTCAGCTATTAAAAACGAAGACATCTTGAGTTTTTAAGGCCAATGGATGAAACTAAAAAATATTATCCTGAGTGAGGTAACTCAGACCCAAAAGGACATGCACAGTATGTAATCACTAATAAGTTGGTATTAGTGCCCCCCCACCCCGCGTCAAATACAGAATACCAAAGATATAGTCCATAGAACTCAAAAAGCTGAAGGACCCAAGTGAGGACACCTCAGTCTCACTTGGGAGGGAGAAGAAAGCAACCACAATGTGGGAGGGAGGGAAGAACGGGAGAGGGAAAGGGAATGGGGGTGGGGGTAGAGGGGAACATGATCTGGTATGAGTTGGGGGGAAAAGGACTGAGGGCCAGCAGAAAGAATGGAAACAGGCAACCTCAGGAGGTAGGAGGTTGGTTATGTCCCAGAGACCTGGGATGCAAGAGACTCTTCGGACTCAAAGGGAGGGACCCTAGATGAAATGTCCCATAGTTGGGAGAGGAGCTTGTAGAGCCCATCTTCAGCAGAAAGACAGGACGCCAAGTGAGGGATGGGGTTGCTGTCCCACAGTCAAAACTCTGACCCATAATTGTTCCTGTTTGAAAGAACTGCAGGCATGGAAATGGAGAAGAGCCTGAGGAAAAGAAGGTCCAGTGACAGACCCAAAGTGGGATCCAGTTCAAGGGGAGGACCCAAGACCTGATACCATTACTGAGGCTATGGAACAGTCACAAAAAGGGACCTATCATGACTGCCCTCTGAAAGACCCAACAAGTAGCTGAAAGAGTCAGATGCTGATATTTGCATCCAACTAATGAACAGAAGCTTTTGACCCCTCTGGTTGAATTAGAGGAAAGCTGGAAGAAGCTGAGGAGGGCAACCCTGTAGAAAGATCATCAGTGTCAGTTTAACATGGACCCGGATATCTCTCAGACACTGGATCACCAACCAGGCAGCAAACACCACCTGAGATGAGGTCCCCGGCATATATACAGCAGAGGACTGCTGGGTCTGGGTTCAGTCAAACATGCACCTAACCCTCAAGAGACTGGAGGCCCCAGGGAGTTTAGAGGTCTGGCGGGTGGTCTGGTGGGATGGGGTAGGGTTGGTGGGGTGGGAACATCCTTGTGGGGACAGGGTAGAGGGTAGAGGTGGGGAGGGGGAGGAGGTATGAGATGAGGAACAGTCAGAGGGGTGGACCAGGTAGGGAATAAAATCTGGAGTATAAAAATGAATGAATGAATGAATGAATGAATGAATGAATGAATGAATAAATAAGCAGGCTGAAATATTCAGTACAACAAATCATAAATACCACAATTTGAAGAAAGCATGTGGAAACATTCAGCTTGGCGTGTTACAGTCTGCATACATAAGCAGGGAAGCACATTGGGCTTGCTGGCTATGGCCAACCTCAAAACTGGTGAAACATACTGATTTTAATACCCAATTTCATTGTTGTTTTGAGGCAGTAAAATACGTTTGCAATTATGTACCTTCAAGCATTCTTATGGAAAATTACTTTTTCTTAACATAATGACCTTTGAAGTTGTGGTAGTACTTGATTTTAATTTCAAAACTATTTATAGCACTAACAGTCAGTGCCATAAGATTTTGAACTTTTATTTTTTTGCCTTTTTTCCACAAGTCTGTAGTTTTTATATCAAAATCTCTACTTAATTTTATTTTAAAATAGTGCAGCTACTATAAAGATGCAAAAGAGAGAAAAGTAGAATGTTCCCTATGTCTAAATATTTTACAAAATAGAAACATGAACATAAGAAATACTTTTCAAAAGTTAAAAGGATTTATTTAGGCAGTTTAAAAATTAATGTAACAATAACAGCATACTTATATAAAATAACAACTGGATAGGAATTGCTCTAAAAGAAATGGTTTGATCTGCTACAGCAATCATAAAAAATAACTAGCTAGTGTGAATTTAACACACACATACACACACACACATAATATGTAAGAAATGAAATGGGAAAATTTATATTTTTTTCTGAGGGGAATAAGTGATTGTTTAAATCACAGAGCACATTACAGTAAAACTCAGTAGAAGTTTTAATTCCTATATAGTCAATTTATAAATACACCAAAATTGTAAAAACATACAAATAGATATCCTCTGAAGCAAAAATAGCTTGAATAAAATGAAAGATAAAAAAAAAATACACACAGTAAACTACAAATTGTAGCTTGGCTAGAAACTCAGTGTAATTAACATGCTTTGCTAATGGATGAGTATGATAATCAAGATGGAGACAGCATAGTGTGGGAACTAGCAACTTAACAGGGAGAACAATAAGAATGCAGGCTTGGCTTTTGCTGCAGCTGACCTCTGACCTCTGTCTATAACTCTGGTGACTTGGTTATTACCGGCTACCATGGCAAACATGAAAACTGATAAAGCACCTTGTAGTAATAATGATGTGCTTCTCTGTCTTTTGCTGTTCTTCATAACTCACTTGTCAGAAATGACCCCAATGGCAAGGTCTGAGAATTGGAATTGTGCCACAGGCCTGGAAATCAGGGTTCAGTGGCAACAGCATCTATACACAGATAGAAGCTGAGGAAGAGGGCAGCAACATCAGAAGATACACAGTTTGGGAATGAAGTTGCTAACATATTTTGAGATACACTATTGAAATTTATTATGTATATACTGCCCTGTGTGGAGCTCTTACAAAATAGCTAATGAATCATTCATTAGTGCTGTTACAGACCCTGAAAATAGTCCAGAAAAGAAAACAAAAAAAACAAATCTGCCACATGTTCTTATTGAGACACAAATCTTAAGGAACACTGGTGCCTATCTGGTCTCATGGATCAGAATTTATCCCTAAAACTCATGGCTATTACTAAAAGCAACAACAATTTCATGTAATCGCATACTCCTATAATCCCTGCAAAAACATTGGGAACTACTGCAGCCCTCCAGTGTGTGTGTGTGTGTGTGTGTGTGTGTGTGTGTGTGTGTGTGTGTGTGTGTGTGTGTGTGTGTGTGTGTGTGCCTTCGTAGTGCATGGACCAGAGAACATTTCAAAGTGTGACAGCAATAGAGAAAGTCACAAAGTAAGTGACTTACTTTCCCTCACCTTCTTGTGAGAAGTAGAATCATAAAGAAATTCTCACTTACCTTGTCTAAAGGCCAATAGATTTATTCTAGAGAGACCTTGTTCCATAACCAGGCACAAAGCAAACTACATGAAGGAGCTAAAGAGAATCTAGGCAAAAGACTTCACTACCTAGTCCAGATACTGTTGATAGAACATAACATTTGGACCAATCATGTTGGTCTTAGAGTCCGGATTCTGCCTGTGCTTTTAGGGTTTCATTCTAGCCCCAGGGCCTGACACTATTACTGATGCTATGATGTACTTACAGACAGGAGCCTCTCATGGCTGCCCTCGAAGAGGCTCAACAAGCAGCTGACTGAGACAGAAGCAGAGACTTACACCCAAACACCAATAGTCTGAAGTCGGAGACCCTTGTGGTTAAATTAGGGAAAGGATGGAGGGAGTTGTGGAGGAGAGGAACACCCTATTAGAAGACCAGCAGCCTCAACTAACCCCTCCAAGATCTCTCAGTCACTGAGCTGCTAAGCTGGCAGCATACACTAGCTGACTTGAGCCCCCACCCCCAACATATACAGAGCAGAGGACTGTCAGGTCCGGTCTCACTGAGAGATGATGCACCAAACCCTTGAGAGACCTGAGGACCCAGGTAATGGGGAGGCCTAGCAGGTTGTGGGTGTGGATGTGAGGACATCTTCTTGGAGATGGGGAGGAGGAATGGGATGAGGAACTGTCTAAGGGAGGAATGGGAGGGGGATAATGACTGGATTGTAAAACAAGGTTAAAGAAAAAAAAAACTAGGATAGAGAAAAAATCATGTAGACACACACGATTGTCTTATGTTTCTATATCTTCTCTTATCCAGAGGTCAGCTTTAGAAGCTTTAAGGAATGCAGAGTATATTACTTTCTTCTTCCACAGTATGAATGTCTCATTAAATTAAATTATTGATTTAATATCACGGTATGTGTCTTCTCTGAGTACTGGTGCTTGCTTTTTTTTTTTTTTTTCTTTATTGACTTGAGTATTTCTTATTTACATTCCGATTGTTATTCCCTTTCCCAGTTTCTGGACCAACATCCCCCTAACCCCTCCCCTTCCCCTTCTATATGAGTGTTCCCCTCCCTATCCTCCCCCCATTATTGCCCTCCCCCAACAATCACGTTCACTGGGGGTTCAGTCTTGGCAGGACCCAGGGCTTCCCCTTCCACTGGTGCTCTTACTAGGATATTCATTGCTACCTATGAGGTTGGAGCCCAGGATCAGTCCATGTATAGTCTTTGGGTAGTGGCTTAGTCCCCGGAAGCTCTGGTTGCTTGGCATTGTTGTTCATATGGGGTCTCAAGCCCCTTCAAGCTCTTCCAGTTCTTTCTCTGATTCCTTCAACGGGGGTCCCGTTCTCAGTTCAGTGGTTTGCTGCTGGCATTCGCCTATGTATTTGCTGTATTCTGGCTGTGTCTCTCAGGAGAGATCTACATCCGGCTCCTGTCTGCCTGCACTTCTTTGCTTCATCCATCTTGTCTAATTGGGTGGCTGTATATGTATGGGCCACATGTGGGACAGGCTCTGATTGGGTGTTCCTTCTGCCTCTGTTTTAATCTTTGCCTCTCTATTCCGTGCCAAGGGTATTCTTGTTCCCCTTTTAAAGAAGGAGTGAAGCATTCGCATTTTGGTCATGCTTCTTGAGTTTCATGTGTTCTGTGCATCTAGGGTAATTCATGGTGCTTGCTTTTGAGGCCATAAAACAAAACCTCCGTTTATAACTTTATCTCTTGCATTCTACATCTATAGATGTCTAGATGTTCAGGATTTTCCTGTTTTATTCAGGAAATTTATTCTTCTACAAGGTGTTAACTGTTTAGAAAAGGCTAGGTGGAACACAAAAGTGTTGCTAATGCCCTTACGTTCTTAAATCTTAATATGAAATACTTATTTGATAGACCATTACAATGATTTGTGTGTATTTTTCATTCTAGTTTTATATTTGATATTTTAACGAAGTTCTAGATTGTATGTGAAGTTAACTATGAAATACAGACTTTTCCCAGAATGCAGACTCACCTTCAGTCCACGTCCTTCACATACACAGCACCACTGATGGGCCTGTCCTTGCCTCATCATCGTCTCTCATCCACAGCTTCCACAGTGTTACCTCTTTCCCTCAGATCTTCTATGCATGTTGACAAATATTTGGCACAGTGGTGCTAACACATTATCCCCAAGGAATTTTACTGTCCTGGAAAACTGCTATACTCCATGTATCTATCCTTCCTTGCACACTCCCCTCCCGGCCACACACATACTGTGGACTATAGCAATAAGTGAGTATCTTCCTGACCAGGAAGGTTTGCTGCTTCTGCCACTGATAAACATCTTATGTGATTATAGTTGGTCTCTTTTTTCTAGTTTAGGAAGAAGCACTACCAATGGGACCTTTCATCATAAATTTTAAATTCCATATGTAATGGTAAACCTTTTGTTTGTTCGTCGTCAGAGCCTCATAGGTACATACTGTCTCACAAAGTAACCATTTCAAGAGTGTCGTTCTTCCCATACAGAGGTGTGTTTGAGGCGGTATTTTCTGCTCTAGTATTTATATAGACATGCTGCAGGGTATCATTGTGTTACATTCTTTCCTATTCCTTCAGGAGTGTTAACCTGTCATCACTGACTTGATTTACAGTAAGTCCTCAAGATGGGTAGTATAAACTTTCCAATTTATTTCTTCAATATCGAAATGGCTATTCTGGGTCTTTGTCTCTGCATATAAACTCTAGGAAATGTTGCCGATATCCATAGATCAAGGATGGAAATTGGTTATAATATATTGAACCTACAGATGGGCTTGGAAAAAGCTGAAGGCTTATTGGTACTGAGCTTTCCTATCTACGGCCTTGAAATAACTCTTCATTTATTTAGTTCTTTAATTTCCTTCAAGTGTTTTATAGTATTTTCTTATTCAATTTACACATACACATATGTACATGATATTGCATTTTAAATTTCAAATTCCTCTTGAATCGGGATGTTATCGACATCCTTTCGTGACTTATGATCTTTCAATAAGAATTAGATAGGTCTAAGAGTCAAATCTGAAAATACATGACACTGTAACTTTCTTTAATTTTAGAGTCAGGAAACATGACATTCCATTGCATGGAATAAGCATTCTGGTTCACTAAGTATAAGAGAAAAGCAGAAAATAGTAGAAACAACAACAACAAAAAGTAGATTAGTCATTTCAAAATGACTTTCACTGCATGGTAAGGATTAGGAAATAGGAGAGCTGAAAAATATCAGATTAGTTATCACCATATTGTGTGTGAGTGTGTGTGTGAGTGTGTGTGTGTGTTTGTGAGTTCTATGAGTGTATGGTGTATATATGGTTGTATAGTGTATGTATATATTTGTACATTGGATATATGTGCTTGTTTGATGTATCTGTGTGTAAATAGTATGTGAATGCTGTGTATGCATGCATTTCTTGTTTAAGAATTAAATCAGAATGAATCTCATTACTTTGCAAATTAGAATTGACCTCCTGGAAAGTTGGCTATTTTGTCTCTAATCCCAATTTTTAGAAGTTAGGTGGAGAGCTCAGTTTAGCATGGTGGCCTGCAGCTTCAGTAAAAGCGACTCAACTGTGAGTATTGCTCTATTGTATTGTGCCCAAAGGTAGAGTTTTAGTAAACATTATTGGCTTCTTGTAATTTTAACTGACTATCTTATTTTTAATTTGTTTTATCTCTTTATTTCTGTAGTATAGTTATCAGAACTGTGGTTATTTCATTATTTTAACCTAAGAATTTGTCCAAAGATAAAAAAAAAATATAGTGAATTTTGCAAATGACTCATTTCTGTTTTTAATGTTTAAAGTAATTTCTACCCATTTTGTTTTCTCACACTGTTTTATTTCACTTTTATGTACTTTTTGCCTTACATGACCTCTTAAAATATTCTCATGTTTTCTCTCTCATTTTGTCTATTATATATAATATATATTATATAATGCACAAAATGATTATTAGTATGTGAACTCCTCCCATCATAGCATAAGTGACTATCCACGAGGGATCAAAAAGCCTTTTAATATTGTCCCATTAAAGAGACAACTACCTTTAGGAGAGTAAGGGGACATAAATCAAGACAATTAGAGGGCCTACATGGATCCCAATTGCTCGTAATGGTATCATACTGGAATCTGAGGGGATCCCTGTTAACATAGGGAGTAAAATTGGAAGCATCATGTGAGGTAAACCTCCACTACCACATAGCCCCATCTGCTTTGATATGGTTGAGGATGCGTACATGACAAAATGTGGTCATAGCGTTTGCTACAACTGTATTCATCAGAGTTTGGAAGACAATAATAGATGTCCCAAGTGTAATCATGTTGTGGACGATATTGGCCTCCTTTACCCTAATTTCCTGGTGAATGAACTTGTTCTCAAACAGAAGCGAAGATCTGAGGAAAAGAGGTTCAAATTGGACCCCTCAGTGAGTAGCACCAATGGGCATAGGTGTCAGATTTTTCCAGACTTTCAGGGAACTGATCAAGATAACCTTGATTTGGCCAATGCCAAACTCATGTTGGAATTACTAGTACAGGCCGGCAGTGCTCACAAGGAATAGGAAGTTCAATGAAAATGGATATGTGAGGGACCCATGGAAAGCAAGGCAGGGGTAAGACATGATATGCTTGGGGGATCCTCGAGGATTTGTAATCAATAAAAGGAATGTGATGCCATAAGTTAGAACCCCCCCCCTAAATCGTGCGTGGGGTGAGCTGGGTCAGAAGGGCTAGGGAGTGACAAACCTTGGACAGTGCCACTAGATGACCAGCTTGGAGTGACACAGATCCTGCGAGCAAGTGAGAAACACTGCAGCAAGCTCATCTGAGCACTGCTGCAAGCTCCACCCACGTCTCCATTGGTCCCAAGAAAGTATTCTAAACGGCAGTTCCTGGTTGGCTAGCGATGTTTGCACCAGCAATCCTTGTTCTTTCAGGTAGTCCTCAATTAGGTCCTCCTGCCTGAATGCTGGTGTCACAGACAGTCCTCAATTAGGTCCTCCTACAGGAGATGCTTCTGCAGCTGCACCGGCTTCAGCGTTTACACAGAGGCAGCCCGGCCGTTCCTGCTATAGCAGAGACAGAGAAATCTCTGAATATAACGCTTACCTGATCTATAAAGAGAGTTCCAGGACAGCTGGGCCTAATTAGAGGAACCCTGTCTCCAAAAACAAAAACAAAAACAAGCAAGAAAGATCATAGTTTAATTGCTTCATTACGCTGTTTCAATTTTTCCCTTTTCTTTGTACAAGCCCTCCTGTGGACGCCATTCTTAGTCTCAAATTCACAGCTTCTTTTCTTAAGAAACAAACAAAACAAAACAAAAACAAAACAAAACAAAAACCTGTGTGTGTGTGTGTGTGTGTGTGTGTGAGCGTATGTGTTTTGCTATATACACATAAATGCAACATGCTCAGTTATGTATCCCCTCACCCCCACCCCACAACACACCAGGGTTGACCATTTTGCCTTGGTTAACCAGTTGATGTGTTCTTTCCCCGGGGCAGACTATTTCTGTCTCAGCATCCCTTAGTTCCCTTTGGTTCTCTGACTAGTTTTGAGGTTTCTTGTGCTTTCCCACACCCACACTGCCCTGTCCATTGCTGTTCTTGTTCAAGTCTTGTTTAGGCTTTGCTGTTGGAGCGACTGCATAGGTGCAGTTTCCCTGACATTTAGGAGACACAGTCTCATAGCAAACTCCCTGTTCTTCTAGTTCTTAGAATAATTTTTTCTGTCTTTGTTCAATGTTCCCTGGACCTTAGGTGCAGAAGTTGTTTACAGATTTGCCAACTGGAACTGGCTTCCACAATTCTGTGGGTTTTGTTCTTTTGTTTTTTTTTTGTTTGTTTGTTTTTGTTTTTGTTTTTTTGTTTTTTGTTTTTTTTTTTGCTTGTTTGTTTGATTGATTTTGGTACTGGCCTTGCTTTTTTACAAAAAGAATTTTCCACGTAGTTCTGTTTTGAATGAGAATGGCCCCCATAGGCTCATTGTTTGCATGCTTAGGAAGGATTAGACCTTGTTGACATTGTTGAAGAAAGCATGCCTCTCTCTCTCTCTCTCTCTCTCTCTCTCTCTCTCTCTCTCTCTCTCTCTCTCTCTCTCTCTCCCCGGGTCATAGCTGTCTCAAAATACAGCAGAATAAAAATAATAATTAATAACACCAATTATTAATTATTAATAATTAATTATTGGAACTCCTCATGCCGGTGTATGCCTGCAAACCTAGTAGTCAGGAAGACTGAGACAGGAAAATTATGGGTTGGAGTCTAGATGGGCCTCAAAAGAGGAAGGTGATGGAGCATATCAGAATCCTAGCATTTCAGAGGCCTCTGCAGGGGAACTAAAATGGGGGACATCTTAAACAACATAGGGAGTTAGAAGACAGTCTACACCAGGCCTTATCTATATTTCTTCCTCAAAGCAGTTCAATGTGTATGTATGTTAATAGTATATTACATTTTCACAGTACAGTAAGAATTGTAAAGAGTTCAGTATTTCACTGGTATGCCCCCTTTGCTCTAACATTGATTTCCATTCAACCTTTATTTCTCGCCTCCATTTTAATAGTTGTCTTTACATTGGGAGATATATAACTGTTTTAATACATAATAAATAATATATAAAGTAATGTAAGACTTGCCAAAGGTTGTTGTTTCCATGATATTTCATGAATCAAACAGTTTGGAGTTTACTGTAATAAGCTAAAATTAGTCTGAAATTCTCTTTATTCCTAAAAGGGAATTTTATAATATAACTGATTCTAAGATACATGTTTGCATGAAATTTCCTGGTAGCATTAGCTTAGTCTAGTAGCAAAAAAAAAAAAAAAAAAGATGCACAGAAGTGGGCTTTGTAACAACCACAAATCAACCAATGTCAATCATTACAATTATTATCTTTTATTTCCTGATTCCTATATGTTGGGTCTCTTACAGTTACACTACATTATCTTGTTTTATCTTGCAAAAAAAATCACAGATAAAAAACATTCTCATGCTTAAAATTGAGTGAAATATGAAGAAGAAAAGTGGCTGAATATCTGGATAAGCACAAAGGAGTAGCCTTTAAACTACACTGACTGAAGGCATTGCCTCATGCAGAGATATTTTGATTTTGAAATAAATATTAGCACAAGGTACCTAAAAACTGTAATGTTTTTGGAGAAATATTTTAGAAATTAGGCCACATATGCTTCTGAAATAATCATAGAGACTTTAAAGGCTTACAGATCTATAAGCAACTTGATACTTTTCTAAATGTAATAACTTGCCTGACTTTCACACACTCAAGGTCATTGAAAAAGCAAAGCTGGGATTCAAATCCAATTTGGTGCTCCTTAGACCATGGCATACTGACTCAGAATTTGACATTTTGTTCATCTCTATGTTTATAAGATGACTAAGATAAAGGACCCAGAGAAATCTATGAGAGACTCATTTTACCATTGGAGAAAAGAATTTGTGGTGTACCTTAAAGAAAAAGACAACGTGATAAAAGAAACAAATGACTTTGGGTTTTAAAGATAGTACATCTCACTAGATGTCTAAAAATAATGAAACAAGAAGTCTGGCATTATCACGAGAATGTAAAGAAATAGATGAAATGGAAGCCGGGAACATCAAAGGAAAACTTTGACAATGTCAGCAGCCTGTAGCAGAAATTTCTGGAATCCATGATGAGACAAGTAGGAGAAGGTAACATCCTAGAAAAAAGATCACTACATGGAACATTCTGGAGATTTCTCAGCTGGAGAAGGATTTCAAAGTGTCTGAACTTTTCAGTTTAAAATGAATTCCAAAGGACAAACACTCAATATGTTTTTTTTTTCTTTTTCCATTGTGACATCTGAGCAGAAAAATAATAGAGCATAAATGGATGCTGGGATCCCCCTACTAAACACTAATCCCTCTCTCATAAACAGAGAGCATATTTTCTCTGAGCCCATCTATAACATATTCAGAAGGTCCAACAAATTCTTCCAGGTATCTACATTGCAAGTCGTGTTACAAAGACAATTGATTTCTTTCTCTTAAAAACAATTGTGATTTTTTTGGGGGGGCCCATTAGTTAGTCTTACCTTGAATCAGACTTATTTTCTTTTCCTATCTTGATTATGCAGAATTCTAGCTTTGTTACAGATTTCAAATCGTAGCTGAGTTATCACTGAGATTCTCAGAAGCTGTAAACATTAGTCATATTTGTGATTTGACTCAAGTCGGGGAATTGTTCACAAACTACTTTGTAGCCCCTTTGCTATGGGATAACATAAACAACTATTTTTATTAATAGTAAATATGATATACTTATTAATTTTAGGTAACTTATTTGATTGATATTGAAGTCACTTTTATAAAGGAATCTATAGAGTAAGCCATGACCCTGTTATTTTCCCCTTGGACTCTTCACTGAGCAAATCCATACACACATGGGTATCTAGTAGATACTGTTGGAATGCACACATGAATAATCCCTATTCCTTCATTTCCAGATGCTATATTTTATATTAGAATATTTTATATTTGGGTAGCTTGGTTTTGTTTTGTTTTTTCTCAGATGATTCTTCTAAGAACTTCTGACCTGGTGGTTTTAATTTTACTGTGGAATTCATGTATTCATCTCTCCAAGCTTTTACCTGCATAATAAGGCTGGACTATATCAAACACATCTTGATAAATTACTTTACATGATAGTAAAAGACAAATGACACTTATTGGCACAAGCTCTTTTCCAATACGACATTTTACATGAATGATGTAAGATCAACAGCCTGGCATAACTATGCAAAGATCTCAAGTCTGTTTTATCGAGGCGACAGATCAACAAATAGCACTTTCTGTTGTGTTAGTGTCCCCAAAGGTACTCATTGAATCTTCTTCTCCATTAGTGGTAACACGAAGAAGTTGGAGTTCTGGAAATACGAGTATCTACTATTTATTTCTGCTTATTTGAAGGATTTTTTTTCAAAGTGCTCTATTTCATACTGTGTAAAATTAATAACAATCACAATTTGCTTTAGAAAATACCTTGTCTCATAACAGTGGTTTCCCCAAGTGCCATGCCTTCACCCATCTGTAGGTGGAATAGCTCCACATTTTAAATGAACTAGGTTTCTTTTGCTCCTTAGACCATACATTTTAGAAACTATTTGGTCAGTTCTGTTTATAGCTTATTTGGATGTTTCCACAGAGGGATTGTGTGTGTGTGTGTGTGTGTGTGTGTGTGTCCATCCTGTGGAGCCACCATGTCTAACTCAGATGACCTGGTGACCCATTCCATGGTGAGTCTCTATGGAGTGACAATTTGAGATGCAGCATATGTGCCCTGAAAGCTTTTCAGGGACAACAGAATATATGTTTGTTCTGATTCTCTCCAACAGCCAAAGCATTATAGGGACAGGACTGCTCACAATAGAGCTGGCTATTGTTTTCCTGTAATATTTTCTCAGGCTTTCTGAGTGGCAGGCCCTGGGGAGAGTGAATTACCATCCTCAACTAGTGACTCAGCTGCTTCTTTTGTCTTTCTGCATAATTGCTGTCACCCAGGTGAAACTAAATTGTTTTCCCCCTTGTTGAATTCTCCCACACTGAAATTGGAGCCCTTTAGGCCAGACAGGCCTGAGGAATCTGGACAGATATAGTAAGACTATCTTAAGGACTCCTAAAAGAAGTATCTAAAGATAAATGCCGAAGACACTAAAGACACTTCTTCAAATAACTGGCTTTTTCTTTTATGTAGAAAGTACCAGTCTAGGAGTTATCATGAGGCAGCTGAGAAGATCACATTAGCTGATAAATGAAAAGTCCTTAGTCCAGTATGTGACTCAAAACAAGCAGTATCAACTCTTATTGACTCATGACATTATATACTTCATCATCATAACTATTCCTCAAGACACACATTATAAATTTCCTTTTGCAAAGATGAAATTCATTGCTACTGGAATTTTGAACTATGTTTAGCTCTGACCAAGGGGGTGTTAACTGCCAAATAATTTTCTAAATTTACCTACTGATTCGTGTCAAGTGAATTATTGATGTAGCTGTACATTCAGGGACACGAATAATTTCTGTGCATATTATGGATAACCAGGCTTATCAGACAGCTACATTATTTGAATATTAGTTCGATATCCATTAAAACTGAATATTGGTACACTAATACAGGTAAACACATATATTGATAATAATACTCATTGCACTTAAATAATTAAAACAATAACAACAGTAATGATAACAGTAATATCAATGATGCCTGTTTATACTAAACACTTATATGTCAGACACTGTTTTAAAAATCTACTATAATTGTCCCAGGTGGTTTTATTTAGATAGGTACCCTTATCATCCCTGATTAACATATTGTAAAACTTAAACAAAGAGAGAATAATACACTTGAAGTTATAATTTCTGATCAGATTACATGGAATTTTCTCCTGGCCTGTCAAGAATTCTGATCTGTGTTCTTTGCATAGGTAGTAAATGATGAGACCTAAACCAAAACTTCCATTCTCTCTGTTCACAATCCTTCCCTCTCGCTAATGATGTTGAACATAGCTGTCACTTGAACCCACCTGTTCACTTGCATTTGAATTGATCTTTTACACAACTAAGCACACAGCAAACTCTTAGAGTCCACAATTTCCTTAGCCTTTAGCATGACACAAATGGGCAGTGCTTAATAAAACAAGTCAGAATAAATATAATTTAAAATACAAATCGCTTTGAGGTATGGCATAGTTTAAACCAACCTTAAAGAATAATTATATATCTAGGCAAATTAAAGAATCGCAGCTTATTCTCACTCTTCTGCTCACCCTACCGTTCCTTATTCTATATTTATGGGTTTATGGTTTCATCGCTTTAAATTACTCTAATGGAGAAATTCAACTTCACTTAATATGTTTAATGCATTTAGCTTGATAACTAGCATATATCCCCAACTCCTAAGCATGCTCACTGGAAGAAAAATAGGCAGTGTTTCTGGATGAAATTTCTCTTATATATTCTTAAAGTGTACATAGGCTTGGTTCCAATTCGAAACATTTGTTTGCTTTCTTCAGTCATTTGAGAAGCAGCTATTTTTCTTCTGAGATTTGCTGCATGGCAAATTCCAGCTGCATTCTTTGAGGATCTAAGGTGAGGTGTCTATGAGAACAACTCTCCCCAGTGATCAGGCAGCAACACTGGTATTTTCTCATGGTCTGTGTGATATTACATGCTGGGGTCAGGGAGTTTGCAACTGCCATGGCAGTTACAAGAAGACTTGATGGCATTTAGCTGAGAACAACAGCCATGGGTTATTTATCTATCAACCTTGCACATATAATGCTATGGCCTCTTAGTCTACTACTGAGCTGGCAGCTGCCACCCTGTCTGATTTCCCTCAGATACTTTCTGCAATAGCAGGAAAGGTGGTCATCATCTGAAATCAGAAATCAGGAGATAAAAGAGACAAACTTTTTCTAGGTGAGGGGGAGTCAATTTTCTTTAAGTATATGAGCCTTGAGTCACTGAATGTCCTCACACCAAAAAGTATGTGGCCAGAAAAATCAGATTACTGGATTATTAAATGATTACATTTGAAAGAATAGCATGAACTTGGGGAAAGGTAAGTGAAGGTGGATTTAGGAAGAGTTATGTGGGAGAGTTAGGGCTGAATTTGATCAGCCTGAATTTGGACTCTTATAGAACTTTTGATTAAATAATATAATGAATTTTGAGTTGGACACAGGTGCACTCACTTTACTTAATTCCTCTTACAGAACCTGAAAAAACAAACAAACAAATCAAATCAAATCAAATCAAATGATGACTTTAAGCATCTGGGTTTCCAGAAGTTGAAAAGTATCAAACTAACTTAATGCAAACCTCAGATCAAATCTACTGCAATTTCCCCTATAAACAAATCAGGGGCAGAAGCAAAATAAAACAATGGAACTTACATGTGTGCCTGTGTACATAATGGTGTGTGAATGCGGTTCAGGTAGAATTTGTTTACAGTCCTGTTGATAGAGTCAGTAGAGATCAAAACAGTGTTATGATTTTTTTTGTTTTTTGTTTTTGTTTTTAATTCTTTGGGTAAATCAGCACTGAGGGATTTGACTTGTATGAGAAAAGGGCAAATTTGTCAGACTCTCACTTCAATGTGTGTGTGTGGATTTGGTAAACAAAATACCTGAATACGTATGAGTTGTTTTGGTGTCCAGTAGCTTGAAGCTAAGGCTTTAGCTTGCTGCTTCAAAGGTCTTTCTTGGGCTTATAACAGCTTCATATTGAGTGAAGATATTTGAGAACCATTACTCTGTAGAAAAATAGCTGAAAAATCAATTTGCCTACTGAGAAGTGAACTCACAGGTGTCAGGAGAAAAATGAAACAAATGTTGATAAATAAATTTCAGAGAAATTCAGTGTCTCTACCCACTGTGTGAGTTCAGTATTAATTCTAGTGTAAAGCAAGCATCTGATAAATGAAGAATTGATGGGAATGTGTGGTACCTGTATAACACATATTACTGAACATTTTACTATTCTGTTCTTGTCAAAGCGCCAATATAATATTGGAGAAAAGGCAGGGCTAGAAAGTGAGGTAGATAGGAGGCAAGATCCTCTCTTAGTTCCTAAATGCATGCTTCTTGGATACAAAACAACAACAACAACAGTAACAACAACAACAGAACAACACCAAAAACAAACAAACAAACAAACAAAACCCACTGAGAGTCTTGCCTGTAAAACCTTTCAGACTGTAGGAGGTTATAGGAACTCAAATGGAAGCCGAAGGCAAACCCAACAGATACTTGTGGTAAACGATTACTATTCTCAACTGAGAAATATCGAGTGACCAGGAAGCACCTAAAGAAATGTTCTTAACATCCTTCTTAACAGAGATATGCAAATCAAAGCAACCCTGAGATTCCATTTCACACCAGTCAGAATGGCTAAGATGAAAAATTCAAGTGACTGCAGATTCTGGGGAGGATGTGGAGAAAGAGGAACACTTCTCCATTGTTGGTGAGATTGTAAGCTGGTATAACCACTCTGGAAATCAGTCTGGTGATTCCTCAGAAAATTGGACATAGTACTACCTGAGGACCCAGCTATACCACTCTGGAGCATAAACCCAAAAGATGCTCTGACATAGATCAGGGACACATAATCCACTATGCTCATAGCAGCCTCATTTATTATAGTCACAAGCTGGAAAAAAACCCAGATGTCCTTCATCGGAAGAACAGATATAGGAAATGTGGTACATTTACACAATGGAGCACTACTCAGCTATTAAATACAATGACTTCATGAAATTCTTAGGCAAATGGATGGAACTAGAAAATACCATCCTCAATGAGGTAACCCAATCACAAAAGAACACACATGGTATATAGTGACTGATAAGTGGATATTAGCCCAAAACTCAGAATACCCAAGATACAATTTATAGACCATGTGAAGTTCAAGAAGAATGAAGACCAAAGTGTGGATGCTTCAGTCCTTCTTAGAAGGGGGAACAAAATACTCAAAGGAATAAAAACAGGGACAAAGTGTGGAGCAGAGACTAAAGGAAAGGCCATCCAAAGACTGCCCCACCTGGGGATCTATCCTATATACAGTCACCAAACCCAGCCATTACTGGTTGATAAGAAGTGCATGCTAACAGAAGCCTGATATAGCTGTCTCCTGAGAGGCTCTGTCAGATACAGAAGTGGATGCTAGTAGCCAACCATTGGACTGAGAACCAGGTCCCCAGTGGAGGAGGTAGGGAAAGGTCTGAAGGAGCTGAAGGGATTTGCAACCCCATAGGAAGAACAACAATGTCAACCAACCAGTGAACTCAGAGCTCCCAGGAACTAAACCACCAACCAATGAGTACACATGGAGTGACCCATAGTTCCATCTGCTTATGTAGCAGAGGATGGCCTTGTCAGTCATCAATGGGAAGAGTCACCCTTGGTCCTGTGACAGCTCTAGGCCCCAGTGTAGGGGAATACCAGGACCAGGAGACAGGAGGGAATGGGCGGTTGGGTTGGGGAGCACACTCATAGAAGCAGGGGGAGGGGGATGTGGTAGGTGGTTTCTGGAGGGGAAACCGGAAAAGGGTATATAACACTTGAAACATACACAAAGAAAATATTCAATAAAAGAAAAGAAAAAAAGAGACATAATTAAAACATTTTCCTTAGTTTGAAAGGAGAGAAGGACTGAGTCCGTGGTTGTCATGATGAAAGGGAAAGTAATTCGGTGAAGAGGAGGTAACATTCTTTCTACCTTGATGTAGGAAAATAATTAAAACTTAGTAGCAAGATCCAGTCATTGCTCCAGTTTTCTAGCTGAGTTGGACCAACAAGGCAACATGACAAACAGAAAGAAACATAAGATAGATGATAGATTAGTAGTGGTAGATAGGAATAGCTTTAGATATGGATTTTTAAACTTCTCTACTGAACTGATTGATATATTACAATCTGTGCTTATTTACAGCATAAAACCTTGGAGTTAAACTAATAAAATGGTTATTCAATGAGAACTCTTGTCACATATATTACCTTTCTAAAGTTTCTTCCCTTCTTTTTATTGTTTTTATCATTATTTAAAAAAACCTCTTAGAAAAAAGAAATCTGGGATATATGCAATTGTTGAATGATAATAATTGTTTCCTGAATCAAATCACAATACCTTTGTTTTACCAGGTTGTACCTAATGATATTTTCCTCAACAATCAGGACCATGGCATGCTCGTCCTGTGTAATTTTAGCACAAAGTGACATTATAGTCAGTGTATTTTGTGTAACAGTATGATGTTCACATAATTAAGCAGCCTACCAATGCAACATTAAGAATAAATGAGTGAATCCCAAGCATTACAAAATGTGCAAATTTGCCTCTTTCTCCTATTTAGACTTAAATTCCCTAGTGTATGGTAGTCTTATAGATAGAAGCCATAGAAATTTGGTGGTAGTTTAAGAAAAATAATATGAAATATATATAACTAATATGAAGTTAGATATATATTTCTAACTTCATTTTCCTTTTTTAAATTTATAAATCATTTGCCAGTTTTTGTATTGTATGATGCACAGATATTTTGATTTAATAATATAATCACTAAATTATATTAAATCCACTATATGCCATTCTTGACTAATTTCAAAACTTTTCTACACCTTTATTCTTCTACTTACAAAATGAGAGTATTTTTTTAAGATTTACTAAAAGTAAGTTAATAATGCATAAGATTATTGTGGAATACAGTTTTTGCTATTAAATCTGAGCTACTGATACCACAAAGACAATCTATTTAGATTTCCAAGGCCTCTAGAATGCAAGGCTGTTTATGACTAAGGCTTTTCTTTGTGGAATGTTATAGATCTATGATGTTATTTTATCGTTCCTAATGATCATTTAACTCTACTTTAAATACCTTTCCAGATGCTAAGCCAAGTAGAACCACTCTATAGTCTTTACTGCTATCATGGAAGTCTTCATGGCCAGCCTCTCTCAATATTGGCAGTATTGGAAATGAATAACAGATATTTCTTTTTAAATAAATTTTAACATACAATTACATGATTTTCCTTTTTCCTTTCCTCTCCCAAGCTCATTCAATTCTTCTTCCTCCAACTTTCCCTATTCTCCCAAATTTTCATTATCTCAAATTGATATTCCCTTTTAATTTAGTTATTATCATTACATATAAATGTATGTTTGTGCCAGAGTGTGTGTATGTGTATATGCATGCAAAATATATAAATAGACCTTGATGAGCTTTTTGCTGTTCATGTACATCTGGTTTCTGACTGTCTACTTAGAATTAGATAACCAATAAAGGTTTATCCTCTCAAGAGGCTAATTCTCTTTCTCTCAGAAGCCTTTAGCTGACCGGAGTTCTTTCTTTGGGTTGGGACCCTGTGAGATTATTTCCCCCTGTGTGTTAGCATGCCTCGTGATATTGCAATTATTTCCTTATTCTTTGTGCAGACATTTTTATGATAGAATACTTCACAGCAGACTTCCTGGTACTGTGGCCTTTATAATCATCTGCCCCTCCTCTTCTGCCATGTTCCCTGAGCCATAGACGCAGAAACCTTGATGAACGTGTATCTGTAAAAGTAAATTTTATATGCTTAAAGTAATTGTTGTCTTCCAGACTTACTGCTGAATATTCTCACCCTTTCTAGCTCTTTCTGAACTCTGGCTGGCTGGTTCAACTCAGCTGTTCTGGCTCAAACACCTCTCCAAGCTGACTGATTCAAACTGGCTTCTCTCACCTTTTGACTTTTTGCTCTAGGGGTGACCTCCAGTTAACTCTAAAAATCTGTTCTATTCCTCTGGCTCCTTATTTGGCTTCAGCTGCCTCTGCTGATTGCACTGAACCACCTGAACTCAACTCAACTGCATTGACCTACTGAACTTAACTGCCTCGTCTGACTGAAGGGAACTGAACTGAACTGAATTCAGTTCCACAGCCTGTACCCAACTGCCCTGACTCCCAGCTGTGCTAACTGACTGATTTAAACTCGATTGTGTGACTGAACTCAGAGATCTCCATGTCTCTGGTTCCTGAGTGCTGGAATTAAAGGTATGTACCACCATGCCTGGACCTAAGTTTTTCTTTACCTGAAAATTGCCCTTTACCAGGCTGCCCTTGAATTCAACTATCTGCTTGCCTCTGTCAACTTGGATTAAAGACATGTCTGTATTCCAAATTGATCCCACAGGCCTGAGTAGCCAAGTTGCTCAATTAAAATTCCTCTACAAGTATTATTGGGAGTGAACTCCCCATGATCTCTTGACCTGAATTGTTCCCAGTTTTGGCAGCTATGATGTTCTCCATTTGCTGTGAAGAGAAACATCATCATGAGGGGTGAAGACTAAAAGGCTACTCCATGTTATACATGCATCTGTGGTTTAGTGTAAAAAACAGGTGAGAGAATATGTGGCACTTATCTTTCTAGATCTGGGTTTCTTCATGTGCTCTTTTCTAGGAGCATCCATTTATTTGGAAATTTTATAATTTTATTTTTCTTTACAGATAAATAGTATTCCATATATTGATATGAAATATATATTAAACGAATATATGTGAAAGGATAATAGTGATGCATACATACATTATGTAAAGATCCCATTTCACAGCTTTTCTACTGTTTCATCTGTTGAAGAACGTTTAGGTTGTTTGTATTTTCTGGCTATTTTGAATAGAGCAGTGATGAGCACAGCCAAGGAAATAGACAGCGGAGCAGGATGTAAATCCTTTGGGCACATGTTAAGGGCTAATAGAGCTAGGCCTAATGGTAGATTTATTTACAGTCTTCTGAGGACTTTCCATACTGCTTTTGAGAATAGCTGCACCAATTTGCATTCTAATCAAGAGTGAATGGGGCACTTCTTTCTCTACAAACTTGTCAGCATTTACTATCACTTGTTTTATTGGGCTTAGCCTTTCTAACTGGGATAAAATGAAACCTCAAAGTTATTTTGATCTTAATTTGTGGTCCGCTAATACCTAAAGATGATAGAATATTTATATATATATTTTTTATTTTTAAATCATTCTGATTTCTTCTATTGAGAATTCTCTGTTTAGATAGATGCCTAGCCTTTTTTTCTCCCCATCTGAATTATATTTGTTTTCTTGACATTGTGGCTGTGGTATCATTCTTTGTGTATTCTGGAGTTGAATCCTCTATCCTCTGTCAGATGTATAGCTGGCCAAGATTCTTTCCCATTTTGTGCCTTGCCTCTTCACTTGATTGCTTGTTTCCTTGGCTATGTGGAAGCTTTTCGTTCTCTGAGAGATCACTTGTCATTTGTTTTATGCAAACGGAATCCCACTGAGAAAGTCTTTTCCTATACCTATGTCATATAATCCACTATCTGTTTTCTTCCAGAGTTTTAGTATTCTGGGGTTCTTTAATCCACTTGGAGCTAATTTTTGTGTGGGTAATATCTGTTGTCTATCTCAATTCTTCTGATAGTGAACATAATTTTCCAAGCACCATTTGTAGAAGAAGCCATCTTTTCTCCAGCATATATTTTCTGCCTCCTTGTTAAATATTAGATTATTGCAATTACAAGTACTGGGTCTTCAATTTTATTCCATTGGTCTCCAAATTTATTTTATCCAGTACTATATTGTTTTTCTTCTTATATACTGCATATCTTGAGGTCTCGATGTTGGTCTGTCCAGTATTATTCTTTTTCACTGTACATTTCTTTGTCTACCCGTAATCTTTCTGATCCTTTATAATTTTGTTTTGTTTCTGTGAAGAATACTGTGGATATCTTAATTGAAAGTACATTCAATCCATACAATTCTTTTAGAAGACTGGTCATTTTCATAATAGCAATTCTACTGACATCAGAATGTGGCATGCCTTTCTACTTTACAGTGTCTTTCTCAATATCTTTCTACAGAGATTTAAAGTTAGGTTAAACAGATATTATGCCTCCTTGATTATGTTCATTACAAGGTATTTTATTGCTTTTGATAGTCATATAAATGAGAGTCTGTCCTTGATGTATTTCTTGGTGTGTTTGTTGATATGAGTTGAGTTTGTACCCTGTAGCATTGCTAAAATTGTTGATCCTTCTGAGAGGCTTTATAGTGGAATTTTAGGATTTCTTTGGTATAAATATCATTATCTGCAAATGTCAATAGTGTAACCTCTTTTCCTACTTATATACTGTTTTATAGTTTCAGATTTAAAAAGTCTTTAAGGTAGGGGAAATCCCTGTCTCATTTCTGATTTTAGTGGGTTTGCTTCAAGTTTTTCTCCATTTATGATTATGATGACTAGTTTCTTATTCTCAGTCTTGATTAGGTTGAGATATGTCCCCTTCCCCTGCTGTTATTAAGACTATTATGATGAAGCACGTTGAATTGTTGTCAAAGGCATTTTGTGCATATGGTGATCATATGCATGTTGTCTATAAGTCTGTTGATATGATTTGTTATATTTATGAAAATACTTACAAGTGATCTGCTACAGGAATAGGGATATACTGTGGAAACTTGACTGTAAGGCACAAATAGTACTCTATTTTCTTTACTTCTGTGGCTTTATTACTACTACTAACATCATGGTCACTAACAAAACCACAACCACCACTTCCACCACCACCACCATCACCACAACTACAATCTCTGTTTCATCACCTATTTATTATGTTCCAAAATGACTTTTGGAACTCATTAGAAACCCAGTATGTAGCTACTGTACCCATTATTCATCAATGACAGAGTAATTGAAAGCTCACAGTGTGAGGTACGACTATGAGTCCTCCCTTCTCACCAGCATCCTCTTCACATGATCCTAAGCACTAATGAGATCACTAGTTATTGTTTCGTTTACAATCAAGTTTCACCATTCAATGACATGAATTGTAATCACTTGCTGACTTTTAAAACCTCTTTAAAGTGTGTATATAATCTGTAGGATTTCAACTGTGGCCACACTGTGGTACACTTGTGGATATCAGAGAACAAACTTAGGTGTTGCCTTCAGTTAATATGATAGAGTGTTTCTCATGTTATCCACTACTGCATATGCCAATATAGCTATCCTGCCAACTTTCAGGGATGCTTCTGTTCTGCTTTTCACTTCTCTGTAGGAGCAAAGGATTATATACCTGTATTACATGAGTACTGGAGACCTGAACTTAGGTCATCAAGCTTAAAATGAAAGGACTGTACGCATTGATTCATCTGCCTAGCTGGACTAGCTAAATTTTAAGATGTTTAATATAGTGGTGGAACTGCTGTAGAATTAACGGGACATTACAAGCTTTCAAAATATGTTCTTATGGGGTCAATAAGGTAGAAAGTGATTATAAAACTGTTCTGATTCATCATTACAGCAGTTAGAAAGAATCTTAAATTTTTTAGAAACTTAAATATGTATAATATTACTAATAATATGGCTCACTTAAATTTTTTATGTTTTGTGGAACATATGCATGTTTCCTGTAAGTATCTACTTATGCAAGGGCCATAATGCCTTAAGTTCCAGCATTAATGAATAGGCCCTTTTACTTGCTATGATTGTTTAAAGCGAATAGCCCTAGGAAGGAAGTGTTAATTAAAATTAATTCACACTGAGGTATTAGCAGCAGGTCAGAATGTAAAAAATGTCTAGAGGCATAGTTAAAAGACTAAATTGCCATGTCACTTTAAGCAGTTCACTTAACCTCTCTCAGCTGTATTTCTTTATCTAGAAAACAGAAATGATGAAAGTCAGTCGTGGGTTCCTATTGTGCCATTGAATAACAGAACATAAGGACAAAAACCAAAACCAAAGCAAAGCAAAACAAAAACCAAACAAAAAAACACACTCATGTTTTAAAGGCTAACAATGCTATTTTTGTCCAGCTCAAGACATATGACCACTACATTCCCCAACAGCTGAGCTGATATTTAAGACAGTTGCCCTGTACTTCAAACTTTAGACCACAGTAGTCTTTGCATATATTTCTAAAATAATAACTTTCAAGGCTTGTGGAGTATCTGAGGAAAAAATCATAAAGGATATAGCTAATAATGACACTGTAAAAATATTTTAAATGTGCCAAGGCCTTCTAATGATGACCACACTCCCTGCCCATTACCCATGAACCTTGCAAACTTCTAGCTGTCCTCTTCAAATCTGAAAAACCAATGATGCATTGACTTATAAACTTTCCTATGTAAACTTCAATTTATATTATGATATCAAATTCATTCACTAGAAATATTGTGGGGAATATTACAATATACTAATCTAGTTGGGGAAATAAGCATTAATTGTTTTAGTGTGTGTGTGTGTAAGCATATAATCAAGGAGCTAGGGAGTTGACTCAGTCAATAAAGTGATTTTGTTTCTATTTGTGATTTTGAACAAACACTGGGGAATTGAATTCATACACCTATGTAAAATACCAAGCTAAAGAGGCAGAGACAAAATAATTGAGTCCCCATAGCCTACTGGCTGGCCACTCTAGCCTATTTGGTAAGCCCTGAGTTGCAGTGAATGAATAAAGGAAGAAAACAAAGCAAAGCAAAATAAAATAAAGATCAATACCCACGCTTGATCAATGCTCCAAATGTAGGTAGACACATGTGCATATGTAACACCCCCAAAGCAAATACTGTGAGTGTTCTATATACACAATATAACACGAGTGGTAAACCTTTTAAATACAGACCAAGAAAATTCAAGAACACTGGAATTGTCATTCAATGTTAGGTGTCTACCTTCCTTTTGTGTGGCAGTTTGAAATGTTGTTAGAACTTGAACACATCATGTATTAAGGCTAAGTTCTCCTTGGCTGTGTATATGTGATATTGATAAAGTACTTAAACAAGATTATCAAAACTCAAATATCAGCTCTCTACAACTGCTTCACAAACTTAACTGATAGCTTCAAGAATGCCCCCAGATACCCATCCATTCATTTTCCTTCCTTCCTTTCTTCCTTCCTTTTTCTCTTTCACTTTGAATCGTAAGTCTTCATCCATACCCCTCTTTGTTTGTTACCTAGGAATGCAGAAATAGTGATACAGGTCATGGCACAGTGGTTCTCACCCAACGTGTGTGAGATGAATTGATTGTGTCCTCGGTTGTTTTAGTCACTTCCTCCATATCCAGGAGATATAAATTAGCTTTCTATAACTTGTCACTCAAATTGTTCTGTATTTTAGGATTACTCGCTTAACACCAGACATGTATTTCTAGCAGGCAATACTCCAGCTGTGAAAAATGAATTCTCATATGGCAGAAACTTTTGTCACCTATCTGAAGGACAAAAATTCATGTTTCACCTTGATCTCACTTTGTTTCTTACAAGACACACAATTGTCTCTATTCATTATGGCTGTGATCACTCACACTGATAATCATCAGGCCAGTGTGAGAAGAATGAAATTTGCCCAAACTCACGCAAAATCCTTGCACTTATATGAAATTTTATTTTTAGCCTTTTAAAATGTAAGATAGCAGTATTTGTGAAGATGTGGTCTAATCCCTATCTTTGTGTGCTGTCCATTTGTCTGTAATTAGTTTCTGTCACTAATTTATAGAAAAATGACATCACCTTTATGCTCTGCTTTCTTTTATAGGAACCACACAGACAATGAAGTTCCCATGTCAGTGTCCTACACTTTCTGTACTATCTATCAGGGTACAGTCACATTCATGGGTTATTTCTTAGGTTTGTCATATCAGGTCTGTTGTAATCTTTTGTTGTTTGTCACGACTTGATGCCCTTGAAGATTACTATCCCTGTAGCTTAGAGACTTCTCTTGCTCTTGGCATGTTAATTGTGTCCTCACAATTAGACTGGAGATCTGGTATGGAAGAAAACTGTAGGAGGAGTACAAGTTCCCTTTCAGTGACATAATGGCGTCCCCTTTGGCGTGTGTGATGTCCATGTATTGCAGACAGTTATGCTATCATTCATTGCTGAGGTGACTCAGTAGTGTCACCTTTATCCATGGTACAGCCATTGCTTGTCTCTTTCTTTGACAAAAATTATCAATTCTAGAAAAGTCCTAATGAAGATGGTGAGAATCTAAACTCTGCCTTCTTGCAAATTAATTTAAAATTAGTCTATATAAAAAGATGGGCTGCATCAAGATGATGGAATATTTACTAAATTATGTGCTTATGCTAATATACAGGAATGCATTTATTTTATATTATATGGTTATTGCATTATATATTATATGATTTATTCAAATTGAGCTCTGGCCATAGGGAACCAATTTTAGACTCTTCTTTTATCTTATATGCCATCAGAGTTAAATATGCTAACTACAGATTTGAATATTTCTACAACCAATACATGATCCTAAGCTTTAAAAGACTAAAAAAAAAAAAAAAGAACGTGTAACAGGAGCTCATGAGAGCAGACTCTGATTCAATCATGGCTCTAGTTCTTAGAACAATGCTGAGTACTTGGTAAGCACTCAAAGGTGAACTCACTATGTTCTATTAAATTGCTTGGTGAAAACTACTTTGTCTGGCAAAGACAATTGCAAGCTGTCTTTTTCAGCTTAGTGTTCTCCAATGTGCCTGCATGACATACCTGTGCACGTACTAAAGAAGCAATGTTCAGTCCCCGTCACCATCCTTCTCTTTCAGTGACTCTCACCAACCTCCGAAGGCTGCCTAGACTTTTCCCCTCCCTGCCTTCAATCTGGCAAGTACTGTCTCACTCACTGCTCATGAAAGGGACTATTAACAAGTTGAGGGAAGTGCCTTTTAGAAATATATAGATTTTGGTATAAGACAAAATGATTCACATCCTGGGGAACAAAATATGGCTTTTACTTATCAGCAAACTCTTGAACAGAATTGTTTAGACATGCGGAGATTCTCATAAAAATACTTCCCAACATCTCAGTAAATAATAAGAAGAATCAGCAGATGAGGTTGAATCAGATTAGAAACCTTGCATACAGCAGTAGAAGCCACTATTAAAATGAAGAGATAGATTCAGAAAGGCTGAAAGTCTTTGGCAGCCTATTCATCTGACAGAAGACTAATATCTAGAAAATATAAATAGAAGGCTAAACACCAGCAACAAAAGAACTCTAATCAATAAATAAAAATATAAACTGAACAGTTCTCAAAGGGAGAATACACAGACAATAAATATATCAAAATATTTGAGATGCCTAGCAGTTTGGGAAATGCAAATTAAAACTATATTAAAATCCAGTCACTTCAATCAGAATAACCTGAATAAAAACATCAGAAATCCACAATTCTGTCCAATGGTTGGGGAGAAAAGAAACCTTACCGACTGCTTGTGGGAATAGAAACTACCATTGCCACTAAGGAGATTAGCCAAGAACAGTCTTCCAAATACAGTCGCAAATAGAAGTATATGATTCAGCTATCCAGGCTTCATATATGAAGCAATCCAAATCAGCAGATAATACACAAGCTAGCATGCATGTTTATTATGCCAATGATAATAGTCAAATTATGTATTCATGTAATTATAGTGGATGAATAAATAAAAATGAAGACAAAATGTGACATGTATGCACAATGGAATATTTTTGTCATTAAAAAATAGGTTTTCGTGGCCCATACATATACAGCCACCAAACAAGATAAGATGGATGAAGCAAAGAAGTGCAGGCCGACAGGAGCCGATGTAGATCTCTCCTGAGAGACACAGTCAGAATACAGCAAATACAGAGGCGAATGCCAGCAGAAAACCACTGAACTGAGAACAGGACCCCCGTTGAAGGAATCAGAGAAAGAACTGGAAGAGCTTGAAGGGGCTCGAGACCCCATATGTACAACAATGCCAAGCAACCAGAGCTTCCGGGGACTAAGCCACTACCCAAAGACTATACATGGACTGATCCTGGGCTCCAACCTCATAGGTAGCAATGAATAGCCTAGTAAGAGCACCAGTGGAAGGGGAAGCCCTGGGTCCTGCCAAGACTGAACCCCCAGTGAACGTGATTGTTGGGGGAGGGCAATAATGGGGGGAGGATAGGGAGGGGAACACCCATATAGAAGGGGAGTGGGAGGGGTTGGAGGATGTTGGCCAGAAAACTGGGAAAGGGAATAACAATTGAAATGTAAATAAGAAATACTCAAGATAATAAAGATGGAGGAAAAAAATAGGTTTTCTGTCTTCTCCAGGAATATGGATGAAATTGTAGATTATAATGTTGATTGAAAATAGTCAGACTAACAATTATAAGAATATGACTTCACAGGACTGTGCTAGGACTAAGAAAAAACCATAAAAAGATGTTAAAACGCTAGTTAACATGAAAAGGAGATTACAGAGCATCAAAAAGGAATAAACCAGGCTAATAGGAAATTGATGTTACTGAAATACATTGCATGCATGTTGACATGTCATAATCAAATTATTATTTTTTTATAATTAATATACATTTTAAAAACTTTCTAAAATTTATTGTGTCTTATTCAATATTTATCCGACAAACATTAGTTTGGCCACATGCTATGGACTCTTCCTACTCTCCAAGAATTAATTTTTAAGAATTACTGAAAATAGCTGTATCAACATAATTCTCCATCGTAAAATAGTAAATTCATTCTAGGACTGTAGAGTGTCATTCTTGTCATGTAGCCTGAGGTGTCTTTTTCCAGAAGACGATAGTGATCCCTGCTTCTCCACTATCCTCCAGCACACTGTTCCCTTAAACTCTTGTTTGATTTCAGCAATTGGATTAGCGATCTTATCTCAGTAAAAGTGAAACATGAAGCAGCATGACATGAAAACTTCAAGCTAATAAGCAGGATTTTTGCATAATGTGCCCACTCCTATGCAAATTATCTTTCCCCTGTGGGCTCAGTTTCCTTACATATAGAAATTTGGCTGTGAGAAGACACTTTTAATATTGTTTTGTTCCTTGTGTGAGTGTGAGTATAGGAGATACCTGATTCAAAACTGTCATTATATGATATTTGCCTCTTTCCTTTGGATCGTCATCTGATTTGTTTTAAGCTATAATTGCCCACAAGAGAGACAGGATTAGGAATGGAACTTGTCCCGAAGGAGGGATCTGAACATCTAAGTCAGGAGGACTAGAACCCAGATATGTGTCCTGACTCAACAACTCACCAATACTGGCAGTGTACAGTCTGGATTGTTCACTTTCCCAGATCATAAGAAACACAGGGGGTTGGGGATTTAGCTCAGTGGTAGAGCGCTTGCCTAGCAAGTGCAAGGTCCTGGGTTCGGTCCTCAGCTCTGAAACACACACACACACACACACACACACACACACACACACACACAAACACACACACACACAATAATGTTGCAAAGACTAAAATAAATCATATACTCAAAAGTAGTATTTGTATTTCAAAGAAGATCATTAAATTATTTTTATAATCAATAAAGGTTTATTTTACTTGTATTTATGTATTTGGCCTATAAAGGCCAAAAGATGGAGTCAGATCTCAAGAATCTGGACTCTCAGGGGGTTGTGAGCCTCTCAGTGTAGGCTCACACTGACAAATTGAACTCAGATCTTCCCCAAGAGCAGCAAGTGCTCTTAGCCACTGAGCCATCTCTTCTGACCCCCAAAGAACTTTTAACTATTAAGTAAAGTGAACCTGGTTTTTACTTTATTATAGAGATCCTAATCAAATTCTAGATTGGGTTGCTGCTTCCTGCTAGGATCATCATGGAAATTAACCTCAGTGATAATAGGCTTTAGTGTTCTTTAAAAACAACAAAAAGTGTCTATTGATTCATTTAATAATGATTGACTACTTAGGTGTTAATATCTGATCTTGTTATTTTTCAATTTAGAATGATATTGACAACAAATTACTAAACTATGTATGTGATTCTATATAATCTGTTATCTATTGTAAGCTATATTTGATAGGAAAATGTAAAGAAAAAAGTCGTTTCAAGATAGAAAACATTCACAAGTATAGCAATCAATGGGCGAGCTGAGTTTTCTGTCTCAAGTAGGCTGTCTTCATAGACAGCATTATGATTTGCCTCAGAGAAGTTGGGTTAGCATTGAAAATTTTGCTGAAAAGCAGCTTAGCAGGTCCTGAGTTTGCAGTAAACTTAGTAGGTATTTCACTCTGAGTCTGTTTCCGTAGCAGTGAACTTCTAGCAAGAGAGAAATATTAAGTATTGACTATGTTCTTTGCCCAAGTATGATTTCTTATGACCTTCAGAAGGTTGGAAATTCTATGTCTTCTAAAATAACAACATCAAAACCGACAATGGTAATAAATAAGGGACAGCTAACTACAGATGTCTTAATCTTTTCATGTGTGAATCATAAGTTACTTTTGAAAAATAGCTGACAGTAAGCTTTAGATATGAGCAAGATGTAATTACCTTTGAATTTTCAATGGATGACTACTCATCTATTTAATAATATAGTAACCGGAAAAAGGACAAATGAATGGATGTTTTGCATAAAGAAATGTACAATATGTGATGTAGGATGATGACGGATGGCATATGCAATGCAGGCATTATTGTAACTACTATAACGGCAGAATCAGGCAATTGGGTTTTACTAGAGGTTGATAAGTTTCCAGTTTTGTGGCCATGAAAAAAATTTTCTTAACTCCTTTAAAATCTGGTTTTCTTTCAAAGAAAGAAACGCTGAATCTGCTTCCATAGAGTTACCATAAAAATACAACTCACACACTGACATTGTCACCGCAATGTTTGGTACATTTAAGCACTCCAAGGATGCATAATCTTTTTATTATTATTCATAAGCTCATTGGAGTATGTGGATTACTTTTCTATTGCAGCGATAAAACACCATGACCAAGGCAACTTATAAGACGAAGAATTAATTTGGGTTACAGTTCTAGATGGTTAGAGTCCATGAGGTCAGAGCAGAGGCATGAAATGAGGATCAGCTGAGTGCTCACATCTCAAAAAGGAAATAGTAAACAGAGAGCACACAGGAGATGGCAAGTGACTTGAAAGCCTTAAACACCACTCCTGTGACACACCTTCTCCAAGACTGTTCCTCTGGATCCTTCTCGAACATTTCCACCAACTCAGACCCAAGCATTCAAACATATGAGCCTAAGAGACCATTCTTTTCAAACCACCACAGTGAATGACAAGAGAGATCAGCAAGCATTAAGAACAGGAAGATTTCTTCTAAATACCCAATTCTCTTAGTTTTATACCTGGCTTCATTTTCTACTTCACACTGTTCTGACTTTGTTTGCTCATGTTAATTTTCCATTTCTGTCTGCCTGTGACTCACAGTGGGGTTGGCTGATCTTTGCTGAAAATGTAGAGGGAGCCTGTAGCACAGAAATAGAAAAACACCAGCTAAAACACCACTTTGTAGTGTAGGCTTCTGAACTCTGGCATCAAACAGAGCTTGTCGGGATCGTCCCCCATCATTTGCTGTTATCTCTGTGACCCTGCACATGTCTCTTGATCTCTTAATCCTCAGATTCTTATCCAGGAAGGAAGAAAATCACAGCTGTGTCCTAGGATCAATCTAAAAGTCCAATGGAATGAAGAACTGTGAAGAATCAATAAAATAAAAGACAAAAAAATTCAAATAGAAATGGGAACAGACACATGGGCTGCTGCTTTCCAGGTTGAGCAACACAAAGGACTATTAATATAGGGCTGGATTTTCTTCTCTCATAATAATCTTGAAGGTGCTGATAAAGTCATCATGAGATAGATGATTGTACCCAATTGTTTTCTGCTTTTAACTACTTTTGTTAGGTTATTTATTTACTTTATATCCCTATCACAGCTTCTGCTCCCTCCTCTTCTCCTAGTTCACCCCTCTTACCGCCCTTTACCTTCCTCATCCACCCTGTCTCCTCTTCTCCACAAAAAAGAGGAGGCCTCCCATGAATACCAACCAGACTTGGCATATCTAGTTGGAGTAGAACTAGGTGCAGCTTCTCCTACTGAGGCTAGCAGCATAGCCCAGTCAGAATAAAGGGAATCAAAGGCATGCGATAGAGTCAGAAAACCCCTGCTCCTGCTTTCCAAGTCTCATATGGAAACCCTGCTGCACAATTGTTATATACGTATAGAGGACTATTGCCCTGCTAATTAATGTTGAAACCCACCATTGCCCAGGTAGCCTTTGGGGCTCAGCAAAATATGGAAAACTCCCTTCACAGACAGGGCTTCCCCTCTTCTGACCTTAATTGGGAAGTTCAACCCCACCCCCACACACACATACACACACATACATCTACTTGCAAAATGTCACATAGCCTTAGTTATATTACAAATTCAACTTCCTTTTTCCTGATAAGAAGCTGTTCAGCTAGTACCTAAAATTCCTGAAATGTTTCCCCATAGTAATGAGGCATTTTGATACTGTAAACCTTCAGCTAATGATCTTTGTCCATCCTGGACATCCTGACTCTTGTCCCCCAAATTATATAAGCCTTGAATCACCCAAGTAAACTTGGTGCGTCTCCCCGCAGCTCCTCCCAGTGTGTCTTCATTTCCATACATATACACAGGGCTTCCAAATCCCTGATCCGTCATCACCGCTGCCTTTGCCCTCATGGAATCATATAGGCCAACAGTCCCCAGGGATAGGGAAGGACAAAGAGGGTGTAGATCCTCTGCTCTCTGCTTGGAGGTTTAGTCTCTGTGAGTGTCAATGGGCATAGAATAGTAGATTCTGTAGGCTTTTTGGGGTGTACTTGATCCCTCTGACTCCCCTTGACACCTCCATTCTCTAAGCATGATTCTCTAAGCTCCACTTAGTATTTCACTGTGGTTCTCTGCAACCGTTTCCATCAGCTTCTCGGTGAAGCCTCTTGAATGACAATTATGCTAGACTCCTGTCTGCACGTATAGCAGGCTATCATGAATACTCCCAGTGGTTGGATTCCTCTCATGGTGTGAAGCTCAAGTGCACCACTCACTGGTTAGCCATTCTCTCACCTCTGCTTTATCTTTTACCCCTGCACCTCTTGTAGGCAGGACAAATTGTGCGTCTAAGTTTTTGTGTCTAGGTTGGTGTCCTAAGACCTTCATTGGAAGTCTTACCTGGTTACAGGATATGGCCAGTTCAGGTTCGAAATCCCCCGTTGCTAGGACTGTTAGCTAGGGTCATCCTCATGGGATAAGTTAGAAACATAGGATAATAGAAACTCGCAATTATTTTCTTAATCTGCCAGTATTAAATCTTGGTGAAGATGTGGAAGATTAATAGCAATGAGAAAATTAATTATTACTTACAATTATTTGGGAGAGGGGGCATTGTTCATTAACTGATAGAATTAAAGGTTTTGCATGCACTAAGGCCTAGTAAATTTTCTGCCCAGATATCAACATTTTTTTTAACCATTTATATATCAAAGGCTCTATCATGTGTTTATTCTCAGAGATTCTATTATATGATTTTAAACACTGGAAAAATATTTATATGACACAATCATGGACCATTTTCTAGAGGACCACAGCTTTAGAACTTAGTTACCTATGTTCCCTTGTACAGGCATACATACAACTTGTCAATTACTCACACTAGAGACTGATTGAAAGCCATTTTCAGAGGGGTTCGGTACATAACCTGATTGATTTCTTGTCTTGGGTTTAGTGAATTTCAGTCTCTTCTGTACCTACCCAGTGACTGCCCTTTCCAACAAGGTTCATAAATTTGCTTTCAAATAAACTCTGCTCATAAATCAGAAATTATACCTTTCATGCATTTAACTCCAGAACTGGACTGTTTCTGCTTTTCTTTGTAAGATCTCATTCTAGTAGGTGAAGCAAAGATGTAGATACATAATATAATAAACTACCACATATCTCCACAGTAAAATATTTCAAAACAAGCTCCTTTTTGTCTTTTTGAGACAGAGTCTCAATATGTATGTAGCTTGAACTATCTTCAGACTTGTGAGCGGTATGCCTCAAAAATATTTTATTTTCACCTTTTGTTTTTGTTATTTTCTTGTAGTGCTGGTGAAGGAGCAAATCTAGAGATTCATACATGACATTTAATCACTCTATCACTGAATTTTAAACTCTCCCTATAAAATAATCTCTTTTAATCAAGCTCTTATCTTATTTATATTACACCAACAAGAGAAATAGAATTCACCTTCACCATGTGAAACATCTCTCTCTCTCTCTCTCTCTCTCTCTCTCATACACACACACACACACACACATACACACACACACACTCACACACACACACACACACACACACACACACACACAGAACATATGGGGTTCTCACGAGTTGAAATCTTGTTGGTTGATGTATCACCTCTTTAGCCTGATGGCTGGCACAATACCTAGATTCAGTTTTCCTTAACTCTTAATGTTACTATATCAGAATTATTTATTATTGTACTTATGAAAATTTGAGAAATACTAAATAAAAATAAAAATATGAAAGATGCTACTACATAAGCAGTAATATTTTGTATACACATAAAAGACTAAATGGTGATAGTTCTTTAAAATATGGTTTACTTTGATGAGACACTATACAAGATGCAAAGTATACATACAGTTCTAGGTTGGAGAGAACTAACATGTCTCATAATTTATTTTAAATTTGTTCTTTTTAATTGGAGAAACTAGTTAAAAATTGTGCTATGGGCGTTAAATAAAAAAACAAGAAGATTTTTGTATATTATTAGTACTCATTTTCTGTTTCTCATGATAGGTTCCTTAGCAACTTAGCCCTCTGAAGAAAGTATTATTTTTTTTTTTTTTTTTTTTTTATTATTAACTTGAATATTTCTTATATACATTTCGAGTGTTATTCCTTTCCGGTTTCCGGCAAACATCCCCTCCCCCTCCCTTCCTTATGGGTGTTCCTCCCCCACCCTCCCCCTATTGCCGCCCTCCCCCAACTGTCTAGTTCACTGGGGTTCAGTCTTAACAGGACCCAGGGCCCCCTTCCACTGGTGCTCTTACTAGGATATTCATTTTGCTACCTATGAGGTCAGAGTCAGGGTCAGTCCATGTATAGTCTTTAGGTAGTGGCTTAGTCCCTGGAAGCTCTGGTTGTTTGGCATTGTTATACATATGGGGTCTCGAGCCTTCAAGCTCTTCCAGTTCTTTCTCTGATTCCTTCAACGGGGTCCTATTCTCAGTTCAGTGGTTTGCTGCTGACATTACGCCTCTGTATTTGCTGTATTCTGGCTGTGTCTCTCAGGAGCGATCTACATGAAGAAAGTATTATTAAGGGCTGCTAACTTTCTACCTAGTTAGTTTTCTCACATTAGGTATGCTGCCATAGCAAATGTGAATGTTTCGTTGCAAATTAGTCATAATGGTAATGTAAGCTGAATAGTTATAGCTAAGAAGGTTATAACCAAACAGATTTCAGGCACAAGGATTAAAAGAAACAACAAAAAGCAATACCCCCCCCCACCGCAACATATACATAAGCAAAACCAAACCAACCACCAACAACAACAATGAAAACCCTTGCAAAAGCAATGGAGGTCTGGGGAAATGAATCTGCAATTTCTTCCCATTAGAGTGCAACTTCATTTTTGTCTTTATTAGTAGTTCATTGGAGCCATCTGAGCTCCTGAAGCATTGATCAAAGTCCAATGTTAACTCCCTTCTTACACTCTAATAAAAATAATTTTTCACATATATTAAGACCATATTGTGTACCAGGGGCCAAACTAAGGGCTTCCCATTTTATTGGCTGCTTTAAGTCAATGCTTTCTGAAGCCGGTTTTCCTGTGAATCTCCTGGACTGCCATAAACTACAGATTCCCAAGGAATGCCTTCTCCTCACCTCCAGTGCTAACTCAAGAGTCTGGGGTAGGTCTCATGCATGTGCGTGTCTACAAAGCTCCTAGGTAACAGGATTCTGATTCTCCTGATCCAACAGCTCGTATGTTCAGTGGCCCTGCAGCTCATTCCCTCAGTTGGTAACTATTGCAATTGCCCTCATTTGATATATGAAAAATGAGTGAGAGTGAGAAACAGAGTAAGTGGAATTCCCTAGGTCAAGACACAGGGAAATGTGGAGCTAGGACTTGGCTTTGCTTGTCACACTCACTTTCTGAAGTGGGGCAAACCGTATACACAGACCCTAGGTTCTAGTTTCGTTTCAATTTGACTTAGTAATTAGTCAGATGTACCTTGGTGAGTTTGATCTAATAACATCCCCCTCTTCCCAAGCTCTTAGGGTAAATAGAACAGAGGGTTTTGGTTTTACCTAAGGAAACAGAATGGCTGTAGAGACTAGAGGAATGAAACCCTGGTAACATAGTCAGGGGATTTGAGGGTGTGTAGTTTCAGCCACAGGCTGCCAGAGTTTGTGAATAGCAGCTGAGCCACTGGCACTAACCCAGGACCTCAGCAGGATTGGAGATTTTGAATGGGTAATATTTCTTTGTTAAATACCCCATGCTACAATTAATCATGACTGGAGGTTGTATAGCAATTGTCAGCTTATATACCTTCTAGCAATTGATTTCTTTTCACTTAAACATCTTGTTTCCAAGGCAAGTGGCTTCCTTGTAGGATGGTTTTGGTCTATTTTGAATGTTCCAGGGGTGGTAAGGGTTAGTCGTAGTAGCAGCAAAGGGCTTCTTCCATATATCTTTGCTTGTGTCTATAGGAAGAGAGAGCCTGGGCCAATTCTGTGAATCCCAGGTTAGACTAGTTTATAAATCTAGATGTTTCATGTTTATTTTTGTGTATTAGATGTTAAGGAAGTATGACTTTTGGAACACAGATTTATTTCACATGAACATAGCTCCATAATAGGAAAATTAAATCATACAGAGCTATTGCTGAAGGCTCTTTCAGATATTATAGTCAAAAAGACAATGCCAACCCCATCATCATATAAGTGTTCTTCTTTGTCAAAGTGTTGAACCAGGAAATGACACAGTACACTGTAAGAGGGGACCTAGTGACTTTTCAGGACTCTGAGAAACCCACTGAATATCAGCTTTTTTTTTTTATCTGTTTTGAGCTCAGTATGAATCAATTCTTTGAAGTATATGAATGCCTTCGAAATGATGGTATCTGTGTTTTTGCCTTAGGCACTACAAGCTTGATATCTCTTGAAGTATTTTATTACTCTTATAGTTGTTTTGTATGAATCCTCAAAGGTATATACACAGGATGAATCTATTTGTTGATGTTTAAGTCTTGGGAGCCTCCTAACTTATGTGAACAAAAGGCTTTCTTTTCGGTTTAGTAACATAAATGTGATGGTTGAAAGTATAATTTTAGAATAGGAATGTGTGGTTTTAAACACTATTTCTTCCTCCTAACCAGTTTTGTTTTGTCATTTGTAAAACGTGGTCTATATGTTTGTCGAGAAGATAAATGGGTTCATATATGCAGAACATTTAGATAGTGCTAGACACCTAACAAATGTCACATTACATCTAAATGTTAACTCCTGCAACTAGTGCTCGCAATGCCAACTTTAACAGCAGGTTGATGTCCACAACGATCTTTTCTTAAAGTATATGCATTGATAATGAAGTCTTGCAAGTGTCTCGTTATTAGGTATGCAGAGTCATAGATGAAAGAGCTCATAGACATAGTAGCATGTTTGAAAACTCATCTACTTTGCTCTAATCTCTTTCACTTTGACAAGGGGAGCCAAAAGAAGTCAGTAGCCTGCCTGTATTGCTACAGCTGCAATGTAAGGCATGGCTGGAGACGAAGAAGAGACTATTCAGTGTGAGGAAGAGTTGTAAAAAATTGCTCTATTCTTCTTTCTATATGATTTTCCTTCTAGTGTGGTGTGCAAGTTTTCCTTTTGAATGACTACTGTCTGTGTTTCCTCCTCTTCATCTCATTCTTAAAGTTCGCTAATGCATAGGAGAAGCTGTATTTGTTTCTACCTTTTTGTTCAAAATGATCCATTTGGTATCTGATATGCACACAGTACAGGAACAGTTCCCAATCTGTGGGTCACAAAACCTTTTGGGAATCAAATGACAAAAAAATGGTGCATAAAGTGTCTGATATGCACGCAGTACAGGAACCGTTCTCAATCTATGGGTCAAAAAACCTTTTGGAATCAAATGACCCTTTACAGGAGTCACTTAAGACCATCTGAAAACAGAGACATTTACGTTATGATTAATAACTGTAGCAAAATTACAGATTTTAAGTAGCAATAAAAATATTTTTATGATCAGGGGTGACCAAAACATGAAGAACTATATTTAAAGGTTACAGCATTAGGAAGTTGAGAACCAGGCAATAGAGACTATATTAAATGGCTGTAGTGTTATGGTTGCTTGACTGTCCACCTCTGTGATCACCCTTCTTGAAATCAATCAAGGTTATAGCTCTCTGACAGTCACAACTAAGTTCCAGCAATCTTTTTCTTCCCCTAGTCTTGAAAGAAATTTGACAAGGTTTTGCGGTTCAGAAGGTAGATGTGGATATAGACCTCTGTCTTCTTGTCTCATACACATGCATAAAAGGAAGCCACAAGAGCAGCCGGGGGAAGCAGTTGAGTGATACTTTCTATATATGATGGGAGGGGTTTGTAGTTTGTGTACCCTCTAGATTGCATAGATACAACCACATCAAGGGCATGCATGTCTTTAAGATTGTGATAAAAGGAATAACACCTGTCACTAACTAGTTCATACTTACTATAGATGGACTTCCTATTTCCATCAAAGGCATGCAATTGAAGCCAGCTATATGTACCTACCTCAGTGATCACATTTCTACTGAATCTATACAGGGCATCCCATGTTAATCAATCAGACCCTACCTTTTTCATATAATTAAAGGTTCTGCCAATAAAGAAGACTGAAATTATTTTAGAATGGTCACACTTGTCTCTCAATTGCAATCGGTTAATCAAATACACTCACACCAATGACGAGTCACATGCAATCCCAGTGTTGCAATTTTTCTCTTAATGTCAGTTAATGAATGCCAAATTATTAAATCCTTCTTTAACTAGAGCACCACCCTTGTAGTGCAAACAGTACCTGTGGCAACTGACTGCCCTTTCTCAACTCCGTGTGTGACATGAATGCAAGTTGAGTCTAGGGATTGGGATGTTTTATGTTTTGTTAAACAGACATTGTGTAGCAGCTCTGTTTCATCTGAAGCAATGCCTTCCTCTGAATGGATGAGTTTGTTTTGTTTGACATAAGCATTAAAGAGAACAAATCAAATCAAATGGAGACAAAATAAGATAAAGGAGATTGAAGGGTATATTTGGTTTTTGATCATTCGAAGACACTTATACTTATCTTTCTATATCATGTTAAAATTTCTCTTTGTTTTCTGATTTCAGCAAAGAGGTTGGTACACATGTTCAAAAAATATTTTTTACAAACGTCATAGTTTTTGATCACAATATCTGAGTCAGTTTCCAAATAAACACATTGTCTCCCATGATTGCAGGAAACAGAGTGTTAATAGGAATTCTGCCAACAGTTTCCCGAACTCAAGCCGTGGTCTTGAGCAATGAAATAAATTGTCTGCAATGACGATATGAATAAATTACTAATAGAGGACTCTTCATTTATCTTTAATGCTTTGCCAAACACCAGCTTGATTGAAACTCTGATATTTAGCAGAAAGAAGAAAGGGTGTATCTTGATGAAGAATCAAACTAGCAAGGGTAATGGAGTAGAGCTTTTCCATGAGGAATTCCATCTGAACAATCCTGTTTCTTTAAAGGTCGGAAGCTCATACATACTTGGAATTTTTGCTCTCTGCCTTTGATTTAAAGCGCAAAATCAAAAGCTTGTTCTATGAAAAGAAATGCACTTGAGCAACCCAGGAATGTGCTGAAGCCTTTCTACAAATTAATCTCTTCTTTAGTGCAGGGAAACATGGAGACCATTCAGGGACAGTGGGAGGGGCTGGGGCTTGAATTTGAGCCAAGCTTAATGAGGAATTGGAGGCAAAATGGGATTGAACTGTACCTTGTTAACTGATGAAAGCTGTGAATGAGCTGGACTTACTCGCCAAGAATTCCTTCCTTTTGTTGCAATTAACTATAGGGAATACTTTTGAGATAGTTCTTGTGATCTTTAAACACTAAGATATGATTTTAAAATATGTTTATGTTTAAAATTTAGGAAGGAGGTCATTTATTCATTCTCATTTGTAATGTGGCTGCTATTTTTGAAGACACACTGCTTCAAATTTCCGTAGACTTGGTTGTCTGACTTGAAATCTATATTACTAACCACTCTATCAGGTGCCAGAGGAAAAAGCAATGTTAATCACTGGCTGTGTCTGGGGGCCTCACATTCCAGCCATTGCTGCTGGAATCTCTCAGCCACAGCAGGGAAAGCAGAAACCCAGGGGCTAAGCATGCACTAGGCATTGAGCTGCAGATCTCTCAGGCACTCATTCCTCTTAAGAACCAGCACATACCTTTCCCAGGGAGACTGATTTACGGTGCGAATACTGTTTACTCGGCAAATTTCTTCTATAGAAAACGTGGTGAGCAAGAATCCTGGTCATACCGAGAGTGGATGTTCAAATGGGATTTGGGAAGGCTGGGCTTTAGGACAAAGAAAAATCTTCTTGAACGATTTATTAAAACACCCCATGGCCCAATTTTCCTTGTTGTGAGCTTGAGATGGGACCTGCACATTGAGCTGTTGCAAAGCATTGTGTGATTACACTTTATAATAGTTTTAATATGGTTCTTTTTTTTTTTCTGGAGCTGGGGACGGAACCCAGGGCCTTGTGCTTGCTAGGCAAGCGCTCTACCACTGAGCTAAATCCCCAACCCCAATATAGTTCTTAAAGGCAAGGTAGGTGTCTGGCACCTTCTAATTGATAGATCAGAAGACACACCTCATTTTGGTGGACATAGTCTTCTCTTAAAGGCTTGAGCACTGAACTCTTTATGAACAGAATAATCATGTGCATGCAAAAGTCACTGGGTTGAGTATGAAATTGATACATGGGAAATGGGTCCTGTCTTAGGGTTCTGAATTTCAGTAGTTAAAAATCAAGTAAGAATAGACTTGAACAGAAGCTCAAGAAGGACATTTTTAGTGTTGAAAATATAAGTAAATTGTAAAACACAGCAGACAAGTTATAAGCTCCAGCTGCTGCCCAGAGGACAAGTGGAGAAGAGAGTGAAAAAAAAAAAAAGCCTCACTGTTCAAACTGGCATGGGGGTCAGACACATAATGGACACAAATCTACATGGTAGAAGGGAAGACTTAGAAAAAGAGTAAGAGTGTCCCAATATTGGGGAAGGCCAAAGTGTTAAAGAAGTATTAAGGCTTAGATAATACAGACAGCATACAATTTTACCTTTCAGAAAAACTCAGAAGATCAGGCAGATGTGTGAAGCTACATTGTGTGTGTGTGTGTGTGTGTGTGTGTGTGTGTGTGTGTGTGTGTGTGTGTGTGTGTGTGTGTGTGTGTGTGTGTATGAATGATAAGCCCAGTGTCTCATCATGGAGCTCATTTTCCTCCTGTATCTGGCATAGCTGAATGAGGAACCTACAAGCATTACAGAAGGTGTCATTTGTTTATCATTTCTGCTCCCATTTGGCAAAGGAGAGTATGGTACAGGCACTGGTGACCTGGACCTCTGTCCTTCCCTCATCTCCTATAATCATTGATCTCTCTGAGCTTCTGACATTTTATCCTCGCTTTTCTCATTCTGTTTGGAATAAACAAAGAGGAAATTTTGCTAAGATTATGTCATCATTCTTGGTTCAATACTATGCATGGGTTAAAAGAGTTCTCAAAAAGTAATGTTTGCTCTTTTGAATAAGAACTATGTCCTGTCAGTACCCTGATGGTGTTTGATTCCTTTCAATCCACATTCACTAATTTACAGGAGATATAAAAGTGGATATCATGTATGCCTAAATCTGACCATGAACTAAGTTTATATGTATTTGTAAGGGAATGGTTTGATCTTGTTTGAGGCAGAATTTTTAAACAAAATATAACATTTATAATTTTTCTTCTATGATATAAACATACCCATGGGAAGGGGAAGGAAAGCAGCTATCTTCTCAGAAAAATGACTTTTTAAGTAACCACAAATAGACCAAGAGGTCTATATGAATACACTAAAAACTACAATGGTAGTATGTTTAGTGGAATAGGGGTGTGTTCATTAGAATAGGATGCCAGCCCTGTGAAGATGGAGTTCTTGAATTCCCAGAGAACATATGTATTCCAACTCTATGACTAAGGGGCTCAGAGATGCAAGCTGAGGAGGAATGTATGACTTTTGTCAAATTAGCTCTTAGACAAGAACTTGCTAATGTCCTTACAGTTCAGGAACTATGCCATGTTAATTGACAAATCTATTTCAGGCATTGCAAGGGGCAGCATACAGGGGGCAGTATAGGTCCAATGCTAAATTATTCCCAAAAGTCTCATGGTAGGTAACAGTGCCATTATTATTTTTTTCACAAAGAAACTTATGAACTGATGAAGAATTTACCCAAGATACAAACCTATACAATATGGCTCCACATATAAACTGATGATTCCACAGGGTTTGGGGGGGGGACAGTGTTAATATAATAAAAAGCATTTCTGGATGATTTTAATTGTATTTCCTCCTTTTACAATATTATACATTTGCCTCAATATTAGAATAGCTCAGGAGAAGTTTTATGTCTAGACTTTCTCTTTCATCCCAGAAAATCCTCAGCAATTACAATTGGGCTCTTTTAGAAAGGGAGACAGAAAAAAAAAAAAACCTGTAGGATTCCTACACGATATATTAAAAGGACATGTTCTTTTTAAGATGGAAAGAATTCACTTTTTAGTAGCTATACATCTGGTGTGAAAATCATTTTTGAAGCAAATCAAGGACCCTTTTAAAGTTGAGATGCATTTATTTGCACAAAGTCTTTACAGGACTGGTCCATGTCAACCAGTAGTCTGGGATGCTTGGGAGCAAAGGCAAGTATTTCAAACTATATTTAGAACATTAAATCAACCTGAACATCTACTCTCTGTGAGACGTCATGAAATCTCTTGGGAGCTTAAAATATGTCACATTGGTCTTTCTTTTTTTCTTTCCACTTTCAAAGGAGTCTTTGGAAAGAATAGATAATAGGTGGCAAATTATAGCCTACACTGTGGTTGGGCTATGTGGTTTTTCTTAGTGGAGCAGATTGGAGAGGCCAGATGCCTCACGTTCTGGTCTGCTCTGATGTTGAACAGGCCCTGGCCTTGTTCCCGAGGCCTGGCTGTGGATGTCTCTGGACCAGGCTATCTTGTAGATCAAATAAATTCTTCGAGAAGATCTCTTCCTAACCCCCTAGGATTACCCTGCCTTTCTGGGACTGCAGTTCCAACTGTAGAAATAGTAGTTCCCATGAAAGAAGAGTGTGAAAGTATCAAAGGCTAAAGGGTTGGGGGGAGAAGCAGAGGAATGCATGTCATGTGAGATTATTAACTACAATTTCTGATGGAAAGTTCCAAATTTCCTTTGAACAACTGCCTTGGGGCAAGTCCTGTAGGAAGCACAGAACTCACATATAATATGTCATTAACTGGGCTTATGATTTCCTTGGAGTGTTTATAGGTTGGGTTAGGATGTGGTATGCATAAGCCATATGCAAAATCACAGTGCATTTATTGCTTCCTCTGCCAGTCCACTGGGGGAAAGTCATGAAGCTTGCAGAGGCATCTCCGGTATGCTTGAAAACTAAGCTTTTACCTTTATTTAACCTCAGAAGCTACATCTGACCTAGCAAGTCCTATAAAGCTATTGTGATAAACATTCTCAGAGCCTGGAGACATGTGGACACTCCTATTGTGGATAAGTAAAACTTCTCTGTACCTCAGACATCTTTCCTCAGCCTTCCTTATGCTTGACAGTAGGAAGAGATACTGTTTCTGGAAAATAAAGAAAAAACAACATTAGGTTGGCTTGCATTAGTCATTTCTGATTTATTGTATTTGGTGAACTGTAGCTACAGAGAAATTATGGGTTGAATTGGTATAAGTCCAGTGCTAATGGGACCAAAGTTCATTGGTCTGGATTATTTCTTGGTGACTATCATAACTCTGACTCTATCTGGCACGGGTTCCCTTTCCCGTCAGGATCATGGTATTCTCAGAACCTTCTTGGGATCATGATGAGACCGATGTTCCGATCAAGTGACTGAAGTCAACTGCCCTTTTCTCTGAGACCTGGAACATGTTTAAAATCTGTGTACTCAATTTCTTTTCTAAAGAGGTTGGGAAGATATTGAACTTATTCCCTCTGCTACATGCTTCTCCAGCATACAACAGCAGGGCACAGCGTCTATTTATTCTCTTTGTCAGGTGATATCCTAGACTCAGAGAAATCCTTATTGATTTACCAGGCCATCAGAATAGACCTACTAACAAATATTTTTAATATCAAACAGTATTAATCTTACTAGTAGGTGGTATGATAGGAAGTAAACAAAACACTGAAACACTGGACACTTGGCATTAACCTGATCTTCCTTGTAAGGTTAGTATTGAACTCCACCTTCCCCCAAACCCTGAGAAGCAGGTCCTACCTCTGTATCCAGCTGATGGCAGTGGAGGGCAGAGAAAGAATAGGCCAGTTTCCTCACCAAAGGCAGCAACAGCTCAAGTAAAGAGCCAGGGATGGCTTCAGGTCACTCCAAAGGCAGTGGCGAAATAACCATTGCTGTGTTCAATTTGCTTGACTTCTGTAGAGTATTTGCCACATGTGGATTTCTCCAATTTAGACAATCAGAGGTTCAATTATTGAAAAACAGTAAAGTGGAGACAGTGTAATTCTGTGTGAATACTTCCTTTCCCAATGTTTTAGAAACAGACAATATGAAGCTGTCCAACAGCCATTTCTTCGGTCTCCTTTATAAATACAGTAAATGAGATCACCCTGGGCTCGTTTATCCTTGGTGGGGAAAGTTCTAAATTACTTCTCTTGAGACTTGCCACTTAGAGCTGGTTTGTCTAATGGTAGATTGACAAATTAACAGACTGAAGCTTCGGTCTCCTTTCATTTTGGTGAGGATCAATTTCACCTCTGGTTCTTAGTAGCTTTATAGAAGAATTCTTAATCCAGAACCTTGAACTGCCAAATATTTCTTCAATACTCCTTACAAAGCATACAATAAATGTCAAATATTAGCAATATTGATGCCAAGAACTGAATTTTCCCCTCAAGGTGATATGCTGAAGTCTTAGTTCCCACTGTGAATGTATTGGGAGATAAAGAGTACATTTTGGAACTCAATCTGAGTAGCTAGCTTTATAAGAATACAAGTAGCTGTTTTTATTCATTTGACCAACACAACTGTAGGAGAACAGAGTGACAACCAGCCTTCTAGACAGGACACCCATGTGCCACAAGATCTCAGACACTATGCAACAAATTTTGCTTGTTTCATCTACCCAGTCTCTAGTGTTTTAGTTTTAGTCCAAGCAGAATGAATTGCTGTAGAGCTGTTTTCCTTCTTGTGTGGGTGTGTTTTTCATTTAACATTTAATTGCTTCCCTTGTTTTTGTTCATTCCTTTTGTGTCTGTTCCTTCAGCCTGCCCTGCCTTTTCTTTAATTTTGACACCTCTTTATTTCTCTCTGGATTCTCAACATTAAGCACAATAGCAATGTTAGACGGCCAAGTAGCCTTATTTGGGGACACCATTTACTTGGTTCCCAGGCCTTTTCTTATTAGCTTCCTCTGGAGAGCTGTGTAAGTCATTTCATAATTGTGCTGTTTTCTATCTTCCTAGACTTTTCAGCATCCCACCCTCCACTCTTTGATGCTTTTGCTTTTCTAGACTACGTATTTAGAACCTGGATGCTTCCTATCCTTGTCCAGATATTTGCCCATTACTGTGGGCCTCCATACCATGTAATAAGACACTGGCACTCCTTATTGTAGACAGAAATATCTTTTTTTTACACTACTATGATTAAATTCTGTCCTACCAAAGCCACATATGGTAATCTTAATCCCTAGATTCTCAGGGCATAACTTTATTTGGAAGTAGACCTTATGAGAGACAATGAAGCTGTAAGGGTATGCCCTAATTCAGTCTTCTTTGAATTACTAAAAGAAATGGCAATTAGGATGTACAGTGATGACTCAGACAGACAAGCACACAAGCACATGAAAATGGACCTTCTGAATTGATGTCATTTTCAAGCAGAGGAGAAAAACCGAACTGTTTCCTTCATACTGGTCTTCACACCTCCAGAAGCTTTGAAAACTTTTGTCATGGTCAAGAAGACACACACACACACACACACACACACACACACACACACTCACAGAGAGAGAGAGAGAGAGAGAGAGAGAGAGAGAGAGAGAGAGAGTGTTAAGGCATCTGCACCAATTTAACACATGCCCTCTACCCTCTCTGGCATTCTGGCAGACAGAGCATTTAGACATGTGGCATAGCCTTTGTGGGAAGACTCTCACAGAGCCTCTGACATCAGAGAAGCCCATATTCTACTCTAAATTTATTCCAATAAGAACCATTTTTTCTAGTCTTCCTCAGACTCCTAAAATCAATGTAACCTTAGGTATTATCCATCCCAAATTCTTCATCATATATATGAAGAAATGAGATAGAGACAGAAGAACCAAATGTCCCCAAGACACTTGTTAATCAATTATTGTCGTCTTCCTGTTAAAAAACTCTGCCCTCAGGTTCTACTTTGCACCTGTAAAGTATTTTGTTCTGTTTTTCTATTCATACCACAAACTCTATTGTGTTTTTGCTTCCTGTCCTTCAGTGTTCATGTGTTTATCATGTTAAAATAATTTTTTTTTGCTGTAAATATTTTGGTGTGTTCTCTATTCATGTGGGCATATGTTATTAACTGTGTAGGATTATTTTGGGGAGGCATATGTGTAAAAAGCTTTTACCACTTTATTTATTTATTTATTTATAATTTATTTATTTTTTACTCAGTTAAAGATTTGCAGAAGTCTTCACCTACGCTTTTCAGTTCTATCACAAGGTGCTTTTTGCTCAAGGAAAACAGGCACATTTTTCTTTATTAAATGTACTGGGCTGGTAATTTCAGATCTTAATTAGATTATGGTCGCTGTCCTTGAATTTTACTCTGTGTTACTAACCATGATCACTTCTTCCCTCCACAGCAACACAGAAAAGAAGGTCCCCGGCTGTTTCTTGTTTTACTTTAGCTTTTCTGAGCTACAACAGGGCTTTTGTTGTCCCCTCAAGGGGACTGTTGCTGGCTTGTGCAGTCTCCCAGTGGCTTTATCATAAGAGTGTTGGCAGAGCTGAGGTAAGTGCTCACTTGTCCTATGTTGATGCTACATGGAGAGATGGGTGCTGCTTTGAGAGCATTTTGAAGCCCATCTGTGCTATGCTTAACATCAACCTGAAGTGGTCCAGAATCTGTTCTTGAATGTTTAAAAACCTTTCATTGTAGTCAGAGGATAAACGTGATGTATCACGGTGGTAAGAATAATATTTCAGGGAATCTGCCAGTGTACAAAGACACCTCACAAACATGATTCCTGAACCCTCACTTGTAAATCAGGGTTTTCAGTATTATTAAAACCACTTGCAGGCTTCGGATCAACAGTGATCAGTCTTCTATGAGGGATTCAAAGGAAAAAAAATAAGAAACACTTTTGAAAAGTGAGTAATTTTTCTTTCCAGTCCCTCTTTTCATTGCTCTGTGTTCTTTCGTGAGTATTGTGTACTCCCAATAGGTTAAAATATTGGATCCTTTACCAAATGTTTTACTGAATGTCATTTATTGTATAGAAATATAGCCATATGTTCACATTAAATAAATTGACCTGTGACTTCTAGTTATTAATCATCTACTCTCAATCACTCACCATTGAGTGTGTTCTTCAAATACACTTGCAATATTGGCACAGCTTTGGTCATCATGGCCTGCAACACTTTTTTTTAAAAAGATTTATTTATTTTATTTGAGTACAGCATCATTCTCTTCAGACAAACCAGGAGAGGCCCTCACATCTCGTTACCCATGATTGCGAGCAACCATGTGGTTGCTGGAAATTGAACTCCGGACCTTTGGAAGAGTAGTCAATGCTCTTAACCACTGAGTCACCTCTCCAACCCATAACCTTCAGCTCTTAAATCTCAATTCTGACATAAAGCACTATGATGAACAGGAAATATCCCCCCCAATGGTTTTGTGCTGCTCTTCACTGGTTTAAAGATATAGTAACAAAATAATCCATCTTAGACATGTGAAAAGGGACTGGTATTGTAGAAGTTAATAACTTGTCAGACCTGGCATTGGAGCTTCTCTTTTGAGAGTAATTTAAGACAACTCTCTAAGTTTTATATTCCTCAAGATATAATGAGATATGGATGTTATTATGCATTTTGTATTGTGCTTGCTAGGTGCACATGAGCCATACTTACTAGAATGTGCCACTGGTCCTAGAAGTTTTACCTTCCGAAAATCAGAACTAGCCAAAACCAAAGTCTGAAACATTTCTTGACTGCATTAAAAAGTCCAAATATTTTAACTGAATATTGAAATTCTTCACCATCTCAATTCATCTTAAAATTTCAATTCCATTCCCCTCACTCCTGGCCAACTTTTACTTCAGTCACAGTGAAGTGACCTTCTTTGCCACTGATACTACAACCTTTCCTTTTTCACTAAATTTGCATTTTCACTGTGCCATTTTTGTAGGCTTTTTATAGAGCTGTAAATGATATAAATTTCCATGATGAAGAGGAAGCTATAACCTTTATGCTTACTTCAGCTGACTATTACACTACAAGTTCCTTAGAGTAGCTGCTTCCTTTGGTTGACCTTTGAGTTGCCAACCTCAGGGACATTGCCTGGTACAAAGTATATTTATTATTTACTTACTCATCCATTAAATCCATCAGTCATTATAGTATCCCTAATGCATGATATGTCTATAAAATATCTTAGACACTTTAGCTTTTCTATCACATATTTAAAGTTTATTGGGTAGAGACTAGAAAGACAAAACACTTATTTCACATTTGTTTTACTGGGATAATGACTATGACATTCTCAGCATAGTATGTAAACACATGTCTAAGAGGTCTGCCAGGTCCCATGTTCAGAACAAGAAATTGACAGAGACTTAGAGACAATAAGCTCAATAATTTCAAGGGAGGAAATAGGCTAAAACTAAGAAATACTTTCAAGGCTCAAGAGTTCCATACAAAGGGTCGGGGCTTTTATGTTACATAGTATGATGATTAGTGTTAATTGCCAACTTAACAGAATTCTAACCATACTGGAGATAAACCTCTGAATATATCTATGAAACATTTCTAGATTAGATTAGCCTAGATAACATTAAAGCCCAGGCATGCCTGTGAAATATTGTCTCCTTGAAGCAATGGCAAATGAGAAGGGTCACCAACCATGGGTGTTACCATTCCCTAGACTCAGATCCTGCATAAAAGGGAGAAATTCAGCTCTATACAAGCATTCATCATTCTCAGCTTACTGACCATGAATACACTGTTACACCTCAAACTCCAGTCATTATGGATACCTTTCATGGTACACTTTATCCTCAAACTATAAGTCAAAATAAACCCTTCCTCTCTTAAGTTGCTTTTGTTCAGGTATCTGATTACAACAGAAGAAAAAGCAACTGAGACATGCAGCCTGGGCTTTGGTATGTGAAGTTCCACATGTGAAGTTCCTCTTTCTCCTCTTTTTCCTCCTCCTCTTTCACCAACTTATCCCTATTGACTGATTGATCAATTTTGTGTGATATCACCAAGGCTGGTTTTGATAACCCATTCTCAAATAATCCCTTTGCCACATTCAGCACTCAAAGAACTGTACCTGAAGCTGTGTCCAATTCACTCAATACATTTGCAAGGGCTTACCTATTTCATTATAGTTATTTTATATTCTCTGAAAAATATGTGAAAATGACAATTGATTTAGAAAACTTCAAAAGAATTCAGGCAGCTCAGATTCCAAGCAGGTATCATGCAAATAAAGTAATAAAATTGACTTTTATTTTGCTTTCAAGTTGATTTATTCCAACTAGCTATTAAGTATGGGAAGATTCCAATTAGCTATTTCAACTAGCTAGCCATTATTGTAAGAACAACTATCATAAAGTTCATACAAATGGAACTAACTCTCTATTCCTGTATTTTCTCTCTTCCGTGTTTGAGAAATGTAATTTGAATCTTGCTAAATGAAATGTGTAAATATACATAGTCCTTTCGAACATATTAATCCATCACTCTTTAATAGGTAAATAAGCTATTATTTTCTGATTATATATCTTTATTGTGCAGAATTTTGCAGAAATACTGATACTGATTTATTTATGTTTATTAAGTCTTTCTACATTAACCCACTCGAACACTGATATTTTTACTTAAGCACCTTTAATAGTTTAAGTAATGCAAGTTCTTTTTTATTTTTATTTATTTATTTATTTATTTTTTTGTGAGCGCTCCCATGGGTCTAGGTTAGTTGACTCTGTTGGTATTTGCTGGGGTTTCTAACCCCTTCCATGCCTTTAATCCTTTCCTCTGCTCTTCCCAAATTGATTATTCTTTAATGATCTTAAAATTTCTACTTGCAGCTTTTTTTTGCCTCATTAAAATTTATTTTATCTTTTTGAAAATTTGGATTACTCTCTATTCCTCTTCCCTATTTTGCTTCTTCACTTTTTCCCCACCTCTCCTCACTGTCTTTCTTTATATCTAATACTTACATCTAACCTGGTTTGCTCATCTGCTTCAGGGTGTACTTTTACAGTATTTATATCACTTTACAATGGAAATAAATTTAAAATTAAATATTTTTTAGTTAATTACTTATCATAGTTATGACTGTGTGTAAAGATAACTATATAAGTTTTTCAACATACCAACATGGAACTGTAAACTTTTAAGGGCAGAACCAAATTTAATGAGGTAGAATCAGTATTATTTTATTCAAGACTATAAATATGTGTAGGTATGTGTAACCTGTGTAACTCCAAGACTGAAAAGGGGAACTGACACACATTCCCACCCTTAAAAGGAAGGTTCTATTTTTTTTTTTCTAATAGTATTGCTCCTGATGAATTAACCATGTCCCAAATTTTGAGCATTGTGAACTAGCCCTGAATGTATTTTTTTTTAAGAACACAAAATTAGGTGAATAAAGAAGGTGAGCTAGATTTAGGAAGAGTTGAGGGGTTAAATATAAATTGTGCAAATTGCTCTAAGAAGTAATAAAAAGAAAAAAATTGTATAAATGTGCTGTAAATATATAGTGTCCTGATGTTTATATATTTCTTTCATTCATCTGCCATCAATCTGTCTTCAATTTACTTATTCAACCCATAAAAGGAGGAATTTAACAGTACAAAAGAATGTTAAATTATATGATATTGTTCAACAATCATAGTCAAGAATTCAGAGAACACAAAACGAGGGCAGTAGACTCATCAAGGAAAGGATGAACTCAGGTCAAAATAGTGTGCCAGAAATACTTGAAGGCTTAAGCCTTTAAGTTTAAGTTTAGCCTTTAAATTTATGTTTAGAAGAGAGTGAGTAGGTAAGAAAGAGTTAATGTCAGGGAGGCACAAAGAGGCTTGTGCTACCTTAAACTGAAGAAAGACATCACAATGGCTGAATTACAACTTCTTTAGGTGGACTGAATGGGAGGTTCTATGAACTAAGACTATGCTCTGCTACACTTGGCCTTCACTCTGAATGCAAGTGAGTTCTACATGAGCATTTAAATGGGGGGAAACAATATCACGTTTTAATAATGGATATTTTCTTTACTTACATTTCAAGTGTTATCCCTTTTTTGGTTTCCCCTCCCGAAACCCCCTATTCCCTCCCCTTTCTTCCTGCTTCTATGAGAGTGCTCCCTGATCCACCCAGCCATTCCCTCCCTGCCCTGGCATTCCCCTACACTGGGGCATCAAGCCTTCACAGGACCAAGGGCCTCACTTCCTATTGATGGATGACAAGGCCATCCTCTGCTACATATGCAGCTGGAGCCATGGGTCCCTCCATGTGTACTCTTTTGTTGATGGTTTAATCCCTGGGAGCTCTAGGGGGCTCTGGTTGGTTGATGTTGTTGTTCTTCCTATGGGGTTGCAAATCCTTTCATTTCCTTCAATCCTTTCCTTAACTCCTCCATTGGTGGCCCTATTTTCAATCCAATGGTTGCCTGCTAGCATCTGCCTCTGTATTTGTCAGGCTCTGGTAGAGCCTCTCAGGAGACAGCTATATCAGTCTCCTGTAGGCATGCACTTTTTGGCATCCCCAGTAGTGACTGGGTTTGGTGACTATATGTGGGATTGATCCCCATGTGTGGCAGTCGGTGGATGACCTTTCCTTCTGTCTCTGATCCACTTCGTATTTCCTCCTGTGATTATTTTGTTCCCTCTTCTAGGAATGACTGCAGCATCCACACTTTGCCCAGTTTCCAATGGGCAGATGGAAATCTTGCTCTCTCTCTCTCTCTCTCTCTCTCTCTCTCTCTCTCTCTCTCTCTCTCTCTCTCTCTGCTTCTCATGTGCTTCATCATCTAATCAGTGACACACTCCTAAATTGATTGTGATCTATCTACTGCCTCGGATCTTTTCTGGTCATCCAAATGAAGCCACTTGTTTCTTCATTTTGGGCAGTATGTAATTAAGGGTGCACAGCCGACTGTATTCTTTCACACATGGATCCCAGGCTTCAGAGTAAGATTTATTACTCTTGCCTACTGTATTTCTCCTGCTTACCTGCTTGTTTTTAAATGTCTCTCAAAATGTAAATTCTCTGCTACTCAGAAGGGATCTAATTTACCAACACATAGAAGAATATCTGCTGAATGAAATGTACTTTGGGAAATTGTGTTTCACTAATGGATGAAAATGGAAGAATTGTTATCTGGAGGTCATGCAAACAGTTGAGAAGGCATGACTAGAAACAAGAACAGCTAAAAGGCTTTTAACCAGTCCAGCTTCTTTTACCAGCTCCACTGATTTTCAGATGCAGCCATACTGATCATTTGCTGTAAATTGGTAGCAAGCAAACGCAAGTGCCTAACTTAATATAGTCTTGCCGCCTTAGGTGTATTTGCAGATAAGTTCAGACAAGTGTAGAACAGTAAATGTTCCTGGAGCAACTTTCTCCACTAATAGTAGAAGGGAAATTAGATAAAGATGCACTTCCTATCTGTTGTGTTAATTTTCCTAGGGAGACATGAACAAATATCTATTTATTTCTCCAAGAAAACCAGTGGCCAAGCAAAGCAAGAATTCTCTACATTATGTCTTGCTGAATCAGTTTGTTTAACTCAGGTGACTTAAACCTGAAGTGGAAAATGGCTTGTTATAAGATTATGCGTAACTTATGAGCAACAACATGACCAAAGATTGAGCTATAGCAGCACAGAACAGGCCCTGTCCCACCTTCGTCAACAGCTGCTACCTGCTTTGATATCTTCTGCTCAACACTTGAAGTCTACTTGCACATGAACTCTTGTCTACGCCCTACTTTTCTTCCGTAAGGAAATATTTTTGGGTCCAATTTTGTGACTATCTCATGAGTCATTGTAGATGTTCTGATTCAAGATGACAATGAGTGTGTCATGCTCTGAGGACAGAGCTCCACCACCCCACTCCAGAGAGTAAATTCCAACAGACATTTTACGTACTTCAGCAGAACTCCCCCTATCCTAAACTTCATGGTTCACAGTAATAGCTAGCCCGTTAAAGCCCTGTGACTATTTTTTCTTTCTCTGTTTTGTTCTTCCAGCATCTATTCCTTGCTCCTGTCAATGAAGTACCTTCCTCAGTCATCTTCCAGGGTCCCTGCCTCACATCCATCAACTGAATCACTTCTATCATATAGTATCCCATTCTTTCTCCCTTCATCTGAGCTATTTCCAAATTCAAGGGAAGCTCAAATTAATGCAAATCTTTTGGATTAATCTATGCTGAGATTATATTTTCAAATCCGTTGGCTGATAAGTGGATTTTGACATTATCCAATAAATAATTAGTCAAAATGCAAGATGGCGGACCTGAAGAGATTCTCAGATTCTAAATATTTTAGTGGGAAACGGCAAGGGAGAGTCATATATCTCCCCCCCCCCCAAAAAACACCAAACAAATACAAATGTGAAGAAAGGACTTACATGCCAAACAAAGGAGCCTAGGAAACATATTGAATTTTCAGTCAATATTAGGCAGATCTTAGAAATACTTGAAGCATAAAAGAGAAGATTTCAGAAGGAAAATAAACTGAGTTAAGAGAACAGCGATTTATACAAATAAAAGCAAAAGTACTAGTCCAGCTATAGTGTAGTCCTGAGTTTACTTCCTAATTAAAAAATAATTGATTAAAAAACTGTACAAAGATACCTCACAGTTTTGAAATACCCGCAAACACTCTGTTCTTGGATGACTTCAACTACTCTGGTACAGTCATTCTGTTTGAATTAGAAATACCCCTCATGGTCTTCAGGATTTGACAGCTTGGTGCCCATTTGCAGATGCTCTTTGGGATGGTTCAGGAGTTGTGGCATTGTTAGAAGTGTGTCACTGGAGGCAGGCTTTGAGAGTTTAAAGACTGGTGCCATTCCTAGTTCCCTCTATTTCTTGCTTGAGGTTCCAGATGTGACCTTTTGATGTCTGCTGCTTGCTCACTATTATGGCAGATGTCGTCCCTATGGAACTGTACACTAAGTAATCCTTCCATCTATAAGGTGACTGGCCATCGTGCTTTGTCACAGTAATTGAAAAGTAACTAAGACAATTAATTTGAATAGGTAATTTTGCAGACAGTCTAATCCATAGTCAAATGTTTTGAATGGTACATTTATCATAGATCATATTGCAGAATAGTGCTAGCAATTTAACATGTTAACATGTTTTGAGAAGTTTAAAAAAAGATGACCTAATGTTTGCCATTTTTTGATCTTCATTTAATGTTTTCTCCCTTGGAGAAGTGTAGCAATTATTTGTCACCATTTGGAAGGCTTTTCTTTTCTCTCTGGTGCTTGTTCTCTGGGAAATTGCTATAGACTCTAGTGAAAACATCATTCTTGGTTGGTAAAGAGAATATTCAATTGAAGTCTGATTCTGCCAGTGACTGTCAAATCTGTGGGATGCCTTCTTTTATTTCATCAGTACATTTTCATTTGTCCTTTTAAAGATTGTCATCTTCCTTTGCCTTAACCAGGTTATCATTTTTTTGTGCTTCTCTTCAATCTATTCATTTAACTATGTTTTAAGTATTTGTATTTCCCCTATTCTACAATTCATTGCCTTTGTTGCTCATCAATGAAACATGGTTTCAAGATGCTTAGTTGGTAGAAGGAAATTTATCATACCTAAGTATGAAATGTAATCTATCATTAATTCATTCATTCACTAATTGCTAAACTTTAATGAAATGGTCCTTTCCTATATATAACAATTATTGCTTCAAGATGTGGTCTCATTATTCTATCCCCTTATCTGGGAATATAGTTAAGATTAAAAGTATCTCAGCACAAGTATGAATGCTCTGGAATTTAATGGTCACTGAATAATAGAAAGTGCACATCTTTAAAAAAAAACAGAAGGAAAGTGGAAAAGAGTTGGGTAATACTGTGGAAGCTGAGAGGATATAAGTGAGAAAGATATTTGGAATCTAGAAACAAGTTATAAACAGATATTTAAATGTCTTTGTTTCTGTTTCATTGTATTAATAGGATTATCACTATCACAACGGCGGTATGCCATTGAATTTTATTTTTTATACATGACTGCAGTAGAACTTATTTGTTGGTCTGCAGGTCAAGCCAGAAAGTTTGCTTTGGACTGAGTTGGGCTTCTCTGTAGTGAGCCGTATTGGATTTGCGCCTAGCCGCTCTGTGACTGCATAGCTCAAGGTGGCTACTTGACTATGGGCTGCATGGCCACAGAGGTTTAACCTAGAAATGACTGCCATACGGACATGAGATTGTTGAACTAAAGCCTCTCCCAGGAAGACCCTGGGAGCAATGACAGGATGTTTCAGCCTGAGCAAAACACCGGATGTCCCTGAGCAGATTCCTGAGAAGGGTTCGACCTTTTCAAAGAACATGTCCCTGGAAGACTGTTGCCTCTTTGTTATAGGAGGATAGCTTGCAGTGTAGTGATTCACCTTCTATCCTTGGGCACTTCCCAAACTCCCCCACCCTAAGCTTCAGTTCCCGCTTCTATTCCTGCCTCAGAGCTTTAAATGCTGTACATTTCTCTCAATAAACGAGACCTTGATAACAGAACTTTTGCTGGGTCTCCTTCTCTTCACCCCCATTTGGCCCACAGGTAGAAAGCCTCTTCGGGACCCTGAATAACTGGGTCCCCGCTGGCGGGGACACTTCTCTCTAGACTGAGGATTGGATTTAGATTTATAGCATGTGCACCCCATTTCACTTAGACCAATAGGATCCACTGTGAGGAATTGCTTCTCATGGTGAATCCATGGAGTATATTTTATAAGAACTAATAAGGGAGGGTTATTATGGTTTCAGCTGCAACAAGCATACTGACCTTGTGTCTACATTCCAGTGACAAAATCAGGTCGCTAGGTGAATCTTAATGTAGGTATTGTGACCTCTAAGTAGAAAGGTAACAAGAGAGTAGGGTATATAATATGATAAAACAAAAACTAACGCATAAGAATTTGACAAAAACAAACAGGAGAAAAAGAGCCTAAAAGAAGGCACAAGAAAAAGGCCCACGCATTACATACTCAGGAATACTGTAAAACCATTAAAGTGTAAGCCATAATATCTACACAAGGACTTACAGAGAAAAAAATAAAAATTATAAAAATAAGAATAAAATAAAATAGAAAATAACAGGGTTTGTTTTTTTTTTTTTTTAGAAGAAGAGCCCTGGCACAACATGATGCGACAAGGAATCTAAAAGTAACATTGAGTTTGTATTCTGTTGGCCATCTACCACTAGGAAGGCAAACTAATAGTTTTTTTCCCCAGTGAGTTTTCCTTGGAGCAAATTAATTTTCTTTTGTCAGTGGATATCAATTGGAAATTGCTTTCTAGGGATGGGGGATATGTCCCTTTCTCCTTTCAGCTCTAAGGTCCCACCTAGTACAGACACATGCAGACCCCTGTGTATGATACCTTAGTCTCAGGAACCTAAGGTGTGTGTCCATTAGAGGTGTGTGCTGATTAGAGGACCTTGTTTTCTTGGTATCCTCTATCCCTTATGACTTTTACATTCTTTTCACTTTATCTTCTCATGGTTCCTGAACCCGTATAAGGAGAATTGATGAAGACTTTCTGCTTAGGACTCTGTGGTCCAGGATCTCTCACTCTCCACATAATGCCTAGCTGTGGGTCTCTGCATTTGTTCCCATTTACTAGAGGAGGGAATTTCTCAGATGATTGCTGAGAAAGGCACCAATCTATGAGAAGAGCAGAATTCACTAAGACACTTTATTGTTTTTTAGAAAAGAACAATAGTATTTTGTTTTATCCTAGGTCTCTGGGCTATCTAGTTCCAGTGTCTGTTGAGTGTGGGTCCCATCTTATGGAGTGGGCCTTAAGTCACATTAGGTAACTGGGTACTTACACACACTGCCACTATTGTCCTAGCATATCTTGCAGGCAGGAAACCATTGTAGATCAACGTGGGGTTTGGCTGGGTTGGTATTTACATTTCTACTTTGGTAGAATGCAGAGCATCTTTGCTAGCATACAGAGGTGAAGGCTCTATGCAGACAGCAGTTCAAATTCTCCATGGACAGTGAGTACTATAGGTATTGGGTTTAGCAATGAGGCCATGATGACAGTTTGCAGAGAATAGCCTATAGTATTGGCAACAGTCTGGGTTCTGTTGGGGAATCACAAGGGCCCTCTTGTGCCAACAATTCAATAAGATGTAACCAAATACTGGTATTGGGGACTTCACTTAGTCACAAGAGATGGTCATTTGGGACACTGTCTCCCCTCTTATTTGGAAATTTTATTTAGGTTGCCTGCATATATGCATATATTTTATAAAGCTTCTAGTGTATTAGATTTTCATATTATTCCTCTAATGGCCCTAAATTTTAGGTGTCTCTTCCTGTATTCCCTCTTTCATCTCCCTGTTCTATGCTCCTCTCCACCTGATCCTGTATCTTACCCATCCATAACTATCTATTCTCTTTCCTCATCCTAAAAACAGATCTATTTGTCCCTCTGACTTCCTTACTCTATGTTTAATCTCTGTGCTTCTGTAAATTGTAGCTTGGTTATCATAAATATACCAACTAATGATTATGTGTAAGTAAATAATACCATATTTATCTTTATAGGTCTGGGTTGGCTTTCTCTGGATTTTTTTTTTCGAGTTTCATTTACTTGCAAATTTGTAATTTCCTTTTTTTTTTTTTAACAGATAATAAACACTCCATTGTGGAAATATACCACATTTTCTCTATCCATTATTCTGTTGAGGGACTTCTAAGCTGATTTTGATTTCTAGCTATTATGAAAAAAGCAGCAATGAACATGGTTTCCATAGTGACTATACAAATTTGCACTTCCACAAACAATGGATGAGTGCTAGCTTTGTTCTACATCCTCACCAGCCTGAGTGGTCAATTGTTTTATTGATCTTAATGATTCTGATGGGTGCGAAGCAAAGTCTCAAAGTAGTTTTGATTTGCATTTTTCTAATGACGAAGGATTTTGAACATTTAAGTGATTATCTGCCCTTTGAGTTTCCTCTTTTGGGAATTCTTTGTTTAGATCTGTACATCATTTTTTTGTTGTATCATTTGTATCCTTGATATCTAGTTTTTGAGTTCTTTATATGTTCTGGATGTAAACTGTCTTTCACAATAATATGTTGATTAAAAATACCTTTTCTCATTCTGTAGTGTCTGAACACTTTCTCTAAGGAACTCACATTAGGTTTATAGTCTGACTTATGGCATCCTCATGTTGAATTATTACAAAAGTAAATAAAATGCTGAGTGTTATGGATTTGCCTATTAGAACCCCCTTCATTGTGTTCTCTAAGTTTGTGTATGTTGTATATTTATTTTCATTCAATTCTAGTTTCTGTGTTGACCCATTTGTCATTTAACAGAGCTTTTCAGTTTTCATGAGTTTGAGCACTTCCTTTTGTTTTTGTTTATGTTAACATCCAGCTTTAATCCAGTGGCCTGATAGGACACTGGGAGTTATTTCAATTTTCTTGCGTCTGTTGAGACTTGCTTTGTGTTGTGCATGTGGTCTATTTTGGAATAAGTTCTATGAGGTGCTGAGAAAAAGTATTATGAGGTCCATTGGTTTATAACTTCAGGAAACTCTAGCATTTTCTGTTTAAATTTTTTTCTAAATGGTAAGCAAGGAATACTGAAGTCTTTCACTTACAGTGAGTGATGTCAATAAGTACTTTAAGGTGTAGGGTTTTTCCTTTATTTATGAATTTGGTTGTTCTTGCACTTAGTTTATAGATGTTAATAACTGCCATATTGTCTTGAATGATTTTCCTTTGTTGAATGTCTACTGTCCTTTCAAATCTCCTCTAATTGTTGGTTTAAATTATATGTTTGGATATTAAAGCAGCCATATTAGCTTATTTTTATATATTTTACTTGGAATATTTTTTCTATTCTTTGTTGTGGGATGATATCTATTCTTGCTGTTAAGGTGTGTTCTGCAGCAAAAAATAGACTCTGGATTTGTCTCTATTCTGTTGGTCTATATCTTTTTATTAGGGACTTGGCATCACTGATATGGGAAGATATCAAGGAGTAGTATTTGTTCATTCCTGTTATTTTGCTGTTGTTGTTATTGCTGTGGTAGTGATAGTGGTGGTGGTGGTGGTGGAAGTAGAAGTAGTGTGTGTGTGTGTGTGTGTGTGTGTGTGTGTGTGTGTGTGTGTGTGTGTATTTTTATTGTTTTCTTGGGTGCGTTTAACCTCTTTGTGTTGGAATTTCCCTTCTAGTACCATCTGTAAGACTGAGTTTACAGATAAATTGTTTGAATTTGATTTTATTATCAAATGTTTTATTTTCTCCATATCTTGTGATGGGAAGCTTTGCTGTTGTAGTATTCTGGGCTGCTATTTTTGATCTCTTATACTCTGTAGAACATCTGACCAGAACCTTTTGGCTTTTAGAGTATCCACTGAGAAATCAGGTAGAATAGGTCTACCTTCATATATTAGTTCATCTTTTTTGCTATGAATCTTTTAATATTCTTTGTTCTGTATATTTGGTGTTTGGAATATTATGTGGTGAGGGAACTTTCTTTTCTCATCTAATCTATTTGATATGCTATGTGCTTTTTATTCCTCTACTGGCATTTTCTTCAGGTTAGAGAAAATTTTCTCCTATGATTTTGCTGAATATATTTTCCATTTCTTTGACCTAGATTTCTTCTTCTATCTTTATTTCTATTATTCATAAATTCTGTCTTTTCATTGTGTCCCAGGTATCCTGGATGTTTGCTATCAGGAGGATTTTAGATTTTGTATTTTATTTGACCAAGTTTTCTATGTCTTCTATTTTGTCTTAAGCACTTGAGATTTTCACCTCTTATATTCTGTTGGTGACCCTTATCTCTAAGGTTCATGTTCAAGTTCCTCAATTTCTTACTTCCAGAATTCTGTCTGTTCGGATTTTCTTTATTCTATTTTAACTTCCCGGTCTTGAACTATTTTGTTATTTTCTTTTATTGTTTTCATTGATTTTTAACAACATTCATCATTTTCATAAAGACGGTTTTAAGGTCGATGGCACCTAAGCTATGTTGAAATATTCAGAGTCTACTGCAAGAGAGTTGCTGGGCTCTCATGGAGACATTTTGTCATGGTTATTGTTGATCAGGTTTTTTAAGCTGCAGTCTTGGCATCTGGGTTGGGGGAAGATTGTGATTCTAGGTGATATCTATCTTGTCTTTGTTGGGTGGTGTTCTGTTCCTTGGTTTCTATTTTTCTCTCTAATTCCGAAGAGTGTTGTGGCTTTGTGTTACCTGATAGGAGATTCTTCAGGGATCTTGATAGTGTGGCCACTGAGGATTCCCCATAAAATATTTTTAATTATTAGGAGCTGACACTTAGAAAAAGATATGGTCCAGGAAGGGGAAAAAAGCAGGGTGTTCCATATAATCTTTTTCTTCTCCTGAGAATGGGGTCAGAGAATGAGGAGAGGCCATAGCAGACCGTTTGCTACAGAGCTGGGGAAGCAAAGCCTGCTGCTGTTGAGAATAAGTAAGGAGATAAGATGAGTAAGGAGAAAGGTTGCAGAAGATCTGTGCAGTTTGCTGGAGAAGGGGGCAGTTACACCAGATAGTCTGCTTCAGGAAGTAGGTTGAGGCTATGTGGATGGATGTGAAGGAGTGAAGGAAGTTTCAAAGATTTATAGTTAGGTTATCTGCTTCCCTGACTGGAGTGGCCTAATGGTACCCAGGAAATGTCTGCTGGTGCAAGAGACTGGGATAATGGGATGAATGAGGGAAATTGTCCAGATGTTCAGAGCAAAAGGGGAGACTACAGTAGGTGTTCTCTACAGAGCCTGAGCTGCCTAAGAGTTTCCAGTGAAAGCCTGTTGGAGTTGGGGATTGGGGTACAGCTCTGAGGAAGAGAGGTAGCAGCAAATGGGCTGCAGCAGAGGTGAGAGTAAGACTTGCGTGTTGGATTTGGAGTGAACATCTGCACTGAGTCTACCAACTTCCCTGGCAGAAGTACCATGCGGTTTCCCAGGGAATGTCTGCTGGAGTAGGATAAACAAATGAGTTAGGAAAAGGATGTTTGGAGGGGAAGATCTGTGTGATCCACTGGAGATGGGGACCGGGTTAGAAGCAAGGTGTAGCTGCTGGTGTGTTCCAACTGGAGATGAGACTAGGGAATTGGATTTGGAGGAAGAGATGAAGATTTGGAGTTAGCATGCTTCCTTTGTCAAAGTACAAATTTTCTACTTTTATTTTTTAAGACAAAGTCTCTCCATATAGTCCAAGGTAGCATGAAACTCTTGATTCCCCGTTTGTGTCTACAAAGTTCTTTATTTTCGGGTGCACGTCACAGTTTTTTTTTTCTTGCTTTGAAATATTTTTCACAGATGTTACTGTCTCCCTTTTCAATGATGAAGAAATTGGATTCTGAAACTCAGGTAACTTAAGGAAGGTTCACATATTTTCAATACAAAATGGAAGTGTTCAAAGACAGGTTCTTATCACCGATGGACTCAACTTTAATGCTGCAATGCTTCATACCATAAACATAGGCATGTTTTCCTCTGGTGTAATTTGACTAAAACAGAGACCTAGTTTTATTCATTTTTGTACTATTACCAGGTAATATCTCTTTCCCAAGGTTGCTACAAAGCAAATTATAACTTGAATAAATAAAAACAAGAATTAACTACACTGTACCTGAAGTGTGCAGGAGAGGTTGATTCCAGAACCTCCAGGGAAACCATTATCTGCAAGCGTTCAGCCTGTTGTGCAAAATGCTGTGTTTTTACATTTTACATCTACGTATGCTCTTGTGTACTTTAAATCGTCTGTGGAATGCTTCTTATACCTACCCCACTGGAAATGCTATGGAAATACTTGTTATGTTTCATTGTTTAGGGGATAATCCTAAGGAAACAGAAGAAATTTTGCAATTATATTTTTGATCTCAGGTGAGTAGTTTAGTCAACCTACGTACAGCCCATAAATACAGAGAAAAGGTAGGTCATACACACACATATGTATGCTGTGTGTACACATACATACCAAACACACACACACACACACACACACACACACACACACACACACACACACACACACACCCCTTGTAGTTTTATGTATGGAGATTTATAGATATATTGGTGTGAGGGTGTGAGAAATAGATTGCTATGTTTCATTTGTACTACCAAGTGTGCTTAGAATTCATCGGAGTTGCAGGAGGCACCAGGCCTCTCTTTTTCTAGCTGGCTGCTAGCTCCTGTTTGCCCCAGGACTCTGAGAGTCTAAGAATTACACGTTATCAGCTATGGGACTGAATCCAGGGTTGGAAGAGGGCAGTGTAGTCTAAAGCTCTGATTTTTTTCATTGGATGCAGCTTTGTATCCTAGGCCAATGAGATGAGGACTTTGAGAGAAATGTCCCATTAGACTAGAACAGGGGTTTCTCACAATGGGAAGGAAGACTTTAAGAAGCCCTATACTGTCTTATATAAATAAGCATGCCAGAAGCCATTATTTTGGGCACCCTTTATACAGAAATGCCTGGATTTCATTAGTGTCTTGAATTTGTCATTTCTGATTAACAACATATGTGTGTGACTGCAAACACACATATAGACAATGCTACATAACACACATGCATTCTTGCCTCCTACACACAGTGGGACAGCTGATCATCTCCTGAAACGGAGCTCACGGCTTGATTAAAAACAAAGTCAGAACAGAAATAAGCAAACAGAGATATATGTAAAGAAAAAAATTCTTTGAATTAGAAAAGCACAGAATTGAGAAAGGAACTGGAGAAGGATAAATTAGAAGCTTATTCCTTACAGATCAGGGGAAATTACCTTCTGGGTCGAAAATCATGCCCTCTAGGGTTTCCAGCAGGCTAATGGTGCACATGTTATTTCATTCTCTTCCTGTTGTAAAAATGAGAGAAAGTGTTTGCTTTTTTTGCATTTTGAATAATATCCTGGGGAAAACTGGACTCTGTTTATGGGGGAGGGATGGAAAGCTTCAAAATTGGCATTACTATGCAGAACATTTTCGCAAAGGCTGTAAATACATCATAAAGTGCCTTTCTTCAGAGGTCTCCTTCCTAACTCCAGCACTATAATTATTAACATAAACCTCCTGAGGCACTCTCTTGTCATCTGCACCTGAATATTCTATCTTGCTTTATCTGTGATTTCTCTTCAGCTTTATTAGTTTAAAGAGCCCATGGCTACTCTCTAATGAGAGAAAACCAGGCTTCTGTAGCCTAGGTCACCCTCTATTGCTTGATGATAGATAGAAGAAAGTTCACTGGGAGGTAACAGAGCAAAGCAAAGCAAGGCAAAGCAAAACAAAACAAAACAAAACAAAACAATGCAAAACAAAAAACCAACACCAACAAATAAAGCAGTATATAAAATCACTAGAATTTTGTTAACTACCAAGAAAAACAAACTGAATTTTATTGTTTTTGTTTGTTCATTTTGTTTTGTTTTGTTTTCCTTGACCAAAGTTTAAAAAAAAAAATCTCAAAAAAGGAAAAAAAAAATCCAGCCACGCACTATTTCCCCTCAGGGTATTAGTCTTCCTTTTCTGTGCTCTGTCTCTCCTGTGATCTCTAAACGCTGACAAATCTGCTGAACAACAGACCCTGGTGTTTGCTTCTGAACCCCCAGCTTCTTTCCTCAGAGCAGTTGGCCTGGGGCGAGGTTTCTCAATCAGTGTCAGCTTCAAGCCAGCGGTTTGCATCCTACTGACAAATTTATGGAGCATGCTGATGAGAACAGCCTGGCTCCCTGGGAAGATGGCTGGGAATTGGCAGAGGACTTTTGTAGGTCTGAGCTCTCAGCTGGGCCATTGATTATCCCTTCATCTGGTTGGGACATCTAAAGCTCGTAGGCCTTGTTATCTGTTTTGCACCCCTCCTGACACATTTTACAATACTTCTGAGTATTTTCTTTGCAGACATTAGTCCTCAACCAAGCTTCAAATGTCCAAGGGTGATAAGAGAGGGAAGTGATGTGTTTGAGTGGTCCATTCCCTGGTGTGCCTCAAATAAGGAGCCAGAAGGTGAAAGACAGAAGGGGTGCGGATATACTTGGCACAGTACTTCACTTTCTGAGTGTCTTAGAGAGGGTTTTATTGCTGTGAAGAGACACTATGACCAAGGTACATTTTATAAAGGACAACATTTAATTGTGCGCTGTTTTACATTTTCAGAGGTTTAGTCCATTATCATGGCAGGGTCCAGGCAGACATCTTGCTGGAGGAACCATGAGTTTTGCATCTTGATCCAAAGGCAGTCAAAAGGAGAAAAGTTTCTCTGGACTAGGCAGAGCCTAAGCAGTAGGAATAGCCCTCAAAGACTGCCTACCCAGGGACATTGTTTCTCCCACAAGGCCACACTTCCCAATAATGTTACTCCTGTGCCAAGTCTATTCAAACTACCATACTGGGGTACATCATGCAATGGGTAATCTTAGACATCAATCTATATGACTCTGGAGTCAACTAGGAGAACTGTACCATTGTTCAGATCCATAGTGCTGTTTCCTAGAAGGATTAGCTGAAGAGGAAGACACCCTCCAGAATGAGTAGCACCTTCTGGCTTCAGGGCTGACGTAAAGAGATATAAGGGAAAGATGGCAGCAGTGTGCCCTGCTGGTAAATGCATATATTTTCCACTGTCATTCTTTGTTGACTTCAGGACCAGCTCCTTCAGGTGGCACTTATGGTATCTTCTAGAACATCATCACTCTTTGCATTTTTTCTTTTTGTAAGTGTATTTATGATGTTTCTAATAAATCTGAACACAGTAATAACTTTGCAGAAGTTTGCAATATTTTATTTGACCTATGATTGTGGAGACTATTTGTTTAACTTCCTAATTCATTGGGGGTAAAAGTCTTCTAGAAGCACTCTCTTACCTGCTGTTCTAGCGTGAAGGTGGAAAAGGCAGCACTTGACTATCGGAAAGGCGCAATTTTCATTCTTAGTAATGTCCCTAAGAAACTCAGGACAAATGGCTAAAGGTGGTGCTTATTGGCCTATTAAAGCCGGTACTGGCCTCTAGACTTTCTCAGCACTGCAAACTACAATATCTGATACAGATTCCTGTCTCCTCTCAGTTCCTCCCATGATGCCCCTGCCCTAAACCTTTCCAGTCCAAGGAGTTCATTTCTCTTCCCCTAGCTTCTCATCCCTATGTAATCCAGTTGTTTTCAGTCAATGCTCTCTTGCCTTCTCTCTCTCTCTCTCTCTCTCTCTCTCTCTCTCTCTCTCTCTCTCTCTCTCTCTCTCTCTTTCTGTGTGTGTGTGTGTGTGTGTGTGTGTCCTTAACTTTTTGGTTTGCTCTCTCTTTATGGCTGTACTCTCCTCATATCTACAACAAAAACCTTTTCAGTCATACCTTGAAGTGATCATGTCCTTATTTCCTTTAATAGAACGGAAGCATTTTAATCTGGATGTTTCTGGCTCATATTATCTGTTGGTGTGTGGTGGAAACAGAGGTTTTTAAAGGTCAGTTTGTGTAGGATGATGTCACAGGTGAGGCAAGTACAGGATAGAAGGAGGCCTGTCATTGGAGGAGAAGGAAGGATGGGCGGGAGAGAAGTTTGAAGGAAGAGGAGGAGACTAGGGGAAAGAGGGGAGACAGCACGGTGGAGAGGGGGCTGAGAAGCCTGGCAGGACAAGATTGCAGGTGATGTTAAGATTCTGCTCTGTGTATTTACAGGTTGTTATTAATGTTCTCAAGGGATGAATAGTACCGGGCTTTGTATGTCTAAGTGGGCAATTATATCTTACCAATTGGATCTAAGATTATTGTGTTGTGTGTTCTTTTATGTGAGGGTTTGAGTGTAGGAAAGTGTGCGGCTGGGCTGTTTCTGCCAAGATATCTAGCAGATGCCTTGGGGCACCGCGGTGCAGACCTAGCGGGGTAAAAGACAACAATACTTTTTTATTTTTATATTATTACGACAGTCCAGATTGTCTTTTATAGATAGATGGTTTTCAAAAACGTCAGAAATCCACAAAATTTGAGATTTAAAGTTATTTATCTTTTGTTGAGACATACCTGCTCCTAACAGTTCCCCTTTGCCGGATTTAACGAAGAATGTGAACATCTCTACCTCCAGGTGAGGCAATACTTTGTGGCTAGGCAGCCACTGGACAAAACTGCCTGTTTCATCTGCAGACTAATACTGTCCAGAAAAGGACAAATTATGCAGTATAGTTGACTGCCAGAACCCTGCCAAGACAGAGTGATCAGCCCTTCAAAATCTGCATTTCAAGAGTCTCTGTCAGTTGATTTTGGGCTTGAAGGCTGAAGACTTGCACTCACATGTTGCTAACAGGGGACTGTGCTAGTGGAGATTTGTCTCTACAACCTCTCAGTTCTGGAAGCCATCTTAGGCTTCCTTTATGTATAGATATTTGGTCATTCCCAGATTTCTGATGGGGTTGAAGACGTTAAATAACCTATTAGGCTGTTTAACTCTAAATATACATATTTTATTGGATAGTTATCAGATAGTAATCAAGCTAGCCAAGATATAGATTTTAAGCCTTTCTTAAGCTGGAATGGAATGGAATGTTCTGTTTAACTGATATAGTGATGGACTGGGTGTTGAGTATATCATATGCTTTATAAATTTTAGAATGGTAATTGTACTCAATATATAAGTGAAAAGGCTTTTTAACTGGACAAAAAGGGTGAAATGTTGTGGTTTGCCCTGAATTTACTGTATTTTGATGCTAATTCCACTGCCCCAAGGACAGCTGCCTAGTCAAGGACTCAGAACTCAGGTGACTTCACCAGAATCACCTCTCCATTGAATTTGTAAAGCACTGGTGAGGGGCAGGTACAGGATAGAAGAAGACCTGTCATTGGAGGAGAAGGAAGGATGGGTGGGAGAGAAGTTTGAAGGAAGAGGAGGAGACAGGGGAGAGAGGAGGAGACAGGGCGGAGGAGAGGGGTGATGTTAAGATTCTGCTCTGTGTATATACAGGTTGTTATTAATGTTCTCAAGGGATGGATAGTACCGGGCATTGTATGTTTAAGTGGGCAATTAATTCTAATCAATTGGATCTAAGATTATTGTGTTGTGTGTTCTTTTATGTGAGGGTTTGAGTGTAGGAAAGTGTGCTACTGGGATGTGTTTCCACCAAGATATCTAGCAGATACCTTGGGGCACCGTAGTGCAGACCTAGCAGGGTAAAAGACCAACAATACTTTTTATTTTTATATTACAACAAGTTTGTGTTTAAACAACATGGTGCTTTAAGGATATCTTACATGAATCATCTAAAACATGTCTGACCCCTGACATCTGGAAGATGTTCATGGAGCACAAGAGCAAACAGTGATGCTGTCTCTCATCTAACCAGTTTCTGCAGAATTCCACTTTTGTGTAGGTTGCGTATAAATAAGACCTCCAGGCAGAGGCCTAAATTCTTCACCACACCTTTGTCAGCCTGCTTGTGTGTATTTGTGTGTAGGCTTGTTGGCTATTCTATAGTGGTGTCTGCTGTGTGTGTCAGCAGGTGCCTATTGGTAAATACATCCTGCCATATCTGCCCACAGCACCTCAATCTCTTCAACACCCCAGCATCCTCTGACCTAACACCTTCCCTAGCTGACCTCACTGCATGCACTTTCAACTCAGTTTAGGAGGTTAGAATGAAAAATAAATTTCTTCTTTATAAGGAATGGGATGAAAATTTACAGATGTATTATGTACTACTAAAAGAGTTCAAGGGATCCTAAATGTCTCTAGATTTAGTTATTTTGAACTAGAAACAGGTTTTTTGACAGTGTTGATTGAGGTTAGAGAAAGAGGGTTTAGAGTCTAATAGAATTTGGTTTGATTCACTCTACAGAGTGGTTACGCTCCTCCCCAAATCATGGGTGAAAATTGCTGAGTCTGGATATGGTAGTGTTGGAAACTAAAAGTTTTTGAGAGGTAAGTTGGTTATGAGTGTGGAACTACATATAATGGAGTTAACGCCCTTGTTGAAGAAACCCCTACACAACTTCCCTGATCTTTTTCATATGGGGGGACACAGCAACAAGGTTTCATTGACAAACTAGGATGAGAGTGCTCATTAGATACCAATATCGCTGATTCCTTCATCTTGGGCCTTCCAGCCACGTGAAGTACGAAAGCTGATGTTCTGCTGTGGTGACGGTCTGCTATGAAAGCAGCCCAGATGGACCACATTGATTCTTAACTTTACCATTTCCTATCTGGCCTCAAGCTTTAACTTTCTCCCTTTGTTCTCCTGGGTCTTATTTTCAATACAGGGACACTTCTACCTCATTGCTGTTCAATACTAAATGAGACTGCTAAGGAATTCAAGCAATTACCTCGAGGACTTTTTTTGGTAAAAATTTTGTATTTTTACTGTTATAGATTCTAGCATTTAATATAAAATTAATTAATACTACTCAGATTTTGGAGAGTTGACGTGGAATAGGATTTTGAAGAAAGATGAAGTGTACCTGACGCTTGCATGTCACGTATAAATCTGACAATCTCCCTGTTGTCAGCTTGCTCACCTGTAACACAGAATATACTGCACTCAAGGGTTTTTAAATGACGTAGATAATACACAAAATACGTTCATTTTCTCATTTTAAAATTGGAGTGTAATATATTACTGGAGGCAATGAAAATATTCATTTGGGCTGTGTCTTCTATGGTTTTGGGCTTTTGCATTTTTCCCCTTCCCTAGAATATTATTTCTCCCCTTCTATCTATATTACTGTTGTTTTCATAGAGACCCAATTAAATAACATATGTCTAGAATATTAATATTATAAGCACATGCCTCTTAGTAATATAATGTAGAGCTACTATTTCTTCAAAAACAATTACATATCTTTTTTAGTCTTTTGAATGGACTCTTCTTTTCAATCTTTATAAAACACTGTACTGTTATTACCTCCATAAGATTGGTGAAGATCATACCACTGAGTTCTGGGATTGTTCAGCAAATAAAAGCCTTCGTCTTACATGTTTAGAGACCTTAGATTGAGCCTGGGAACCCATGAAAGGAAGAGACCATGGTAGAAGGAGAGAATCATCTCAACAAAGTTGTCCTCTCACTTCCATACATAGGCCATGGGACACATACTTGTGCAAATGCAATATACACACAAACACTATTATAACAAAGTTTTTAAAGTTCAAACCACTCTGGTATTGGAGACCTAGTAGGTTTGGGATTCTAACCTTTATTTGCATATCCTTAAGAGTTTTTTTAGTTTTTTATTGAATATTTTATGTATTTACATTTCAAGTATTATCCCCTTTCCCAGTCCCCCACCTCCGATGCCCCCTCTCCCTGCATCTGTGAGCATTCTCTCCTTCCTACCCACCAACTCCCACCTCAACACCCTGGCATTCCCCTACACTGGGAAAACAAGCCTTCACAGGTTCAATGGCTTCTTCTTCCATTTGTACCAAACAATTCCATCCTCTGCTACATATGCAGCTGGAGCCATAGGCCCCTCCATGTGTATTCTTTGGTTAGTGGTTTAGTCCCTGGGAGCGCTGGGGTTGGGGGGGTGCAATCTGTTTGGGGATATTATTGTTCTTCCTGTGAGGTTGCAAACCCCTTCAGCCCCTTCAGTCCTTTCTCTAACTCCTCCATTGTGGTCTCCGTACTCAGTCTGATGGTTAGCTGCAAGCATCCTCATCTGTATCAGTAAGGCTGTGACATAGCCTCTTCGTAGACATCCATATCAGGCTCCCGTCAGCAAGCACTTCTTGGCATCAGTAATTGTGACTAGGTTTGGTGGCTGCATTTGCTTTAGGGCAGAGGACCATGTACCACCTGCCTTACTTACAAGAATTATGCAATGTCTGTGGATCATTTTCACATATTGTCTTAGCTTTTAAGCTTTCCTACTATATTCTATTTCAAAGTCATGATTTTTGGGTTGTTCATCACAGCTTTCTAATCCTTAAGGTAATCTTTGAAGGAGAAGGAGATAATTCAGTTGACTCTGGGGTTAACGTATTCACCAAACATTGAAATCTTGTTTCCCAACATTTAATTAGTTTACCATGTAAGGCGTTATTAGCAAAATCTTGTTTAGCATTTTGCAACCTTTTCCCTATCAATCAGCAGATTCCACAGGACAATGCTGTGCTGCCAGGGAAACTCATTATAAATCTCAGTTATTAACAATCATTCAGCATAAAATCATGTTTGCCTAAAGCAGTACCTTTGTCTGTGTAGTTTCAATTTTCAGTTGACTATTTCAGTTGACATTTCTTGACAGCTGTCAGTGTTTAGAATATGGCTGGACCATACTGACTTAACACATTATTCATGAGTTTTCCCCCAGCACAGTATTTATAGAAATATTTAAAGAGGAGCCATTTGTGGGATTTACATAAATAAAGTTAAAAAGACTTTTTATCTCTACATTCCTTGTATCTCCTTGTTCTGGGGAAAATTAATGAAGGGAAATTAATAAAGGAGCCAGATTTTGCCCCACTAATGTTAGCAATTTAAAACTTTAAAAATAACATATCTTATAACCATATATAGAAGCAAAATTCACTGACCTTGTTTGATTGGTTATCTATTTTTGTATGTCCCCAAAGTAGCAAACAATTACTCCTGTCAGTTTTTGTTACAGTGTTTGGAAGATCTAGGGCAACTCTTTTTTCATTTTTTTTTTTTTACCTTCATCATGTTTAAATGCAGACAACAAGGGCACTTCACAGGCTTATGTCAGAGACATCAATCGTTTTTTAATGAGGCCACAACCCTGAGTAGGTCATGGAATATTAAAAATAAATGAACATATTGCTGTCGCTGGGGACTGCAGTCTCTTGGCTGAAGGGTATCGATGAGGAAACACAATACGGGGACACAATACCTCAAACTGCCTCGTCTCAAAAGGCAGTTAATTAGCAGACGCTGTTTGAACAGCCCTTGCCCATGTCCTTGGAACACTCAAGTTATGTCTGTGTCAGTGAGAGAACCATGCTCTGCTTTTCTCAACAGAGGCCAATTGGCTGAGACACATGACCAGGCTTTATCTACACAGTCAATTGGGAGAATTAAAAGGTCAGTCGTTCAATAGGAAAGATTTCCCTTTAGTGGCCCTGTCTAGCAGGGAGATTATCCTCATGAATGAGCAAGAATGAGAACAATCGTTTGTGAGGGCCTGGACCCAGTCAATGAGAGTACGGAGGGAGCTCTGGAGAGGAAGAAGGAATAGAAGATTACCACAGTAGTTCTTCATATTCCTCCCCCTATTGGCCCTGCTAACTTCCTTCTCCATCACTGTCATAGAATCACTGCAGAAACGAGATGGACCGCCCTTGCCCTCATGTTTAATACCTGGTGTCCCTAACTTGCAATTTATTATACAGATCACTTTATTCATGGAGTCTTGTAGCTTATCCTCCTGGTTGAGGCCTGATTATGACTGAAGCATCATCGTTTCTATCACTGATCCTGGGAAGCCCCTCCTCACCTTTTCTGCCACATGGTGGACTTTCTGTGAGCACCTGTGGCCAAATCAGTTATAATTAGGTCCTGAATTTCTATAGTTTATTTGGATAGAGAATACAATTTAAAGGTTGTAGGCCATTTAGGTCAATTTTTTTTACTAGCTTTTCCTGGGGCCTGTAAGCAAAAAGTGAAGCTTATTACTTTAAGGTTAGGATGGTTTATAGTGGCTGTATCCTGCATTATTTCCATATCCTCCAACGGAGTACAGAGACAGAACGAGCCCAGAGGAAGTCTGAAGAAGCAGATGGCTGAATAATACATAGAGGAAAACCATCTTTCTGCCATCTGGGAACACCTGCACTCAAAGCTATTGAAATTTAGAATTCATTAGCTTTACCAAATAAGGTTTCCCTTAATAATGTAATATCCATGACTTAATTTAATGCATTGACTCAGTGCCATAGAACCTGCACTTTAAAATTAATTATAGTGTGATAAAAATCACCGTTTGGTTATACACATGCTTTCCTAGTGCACACAGGGAAATGATTCACCTTTGTAGCTAATGTGCCCAGCAAACCAGTTATACAACAATGGAAACAAAATGCAAACTTGATCTATACCTACTAATTCCCAAGTTCATTCTTTGTACAGTGAAGACACCATTTACATAGTGAATCTGCAACTTTTATATAGTAAGCTCTGGTATCTGTAATTTTCAGGAAGTCATTATCATTTATTCATTCAAGTATATTTATCATTTTTTTTCATTCAAGTTTATTTATCATTTATTCATTCAAGTATATGTTGTTTTGTAAGGACTATAGATCTAGCTGTGAAAGAGACAGTGTTTTCTTCTTCATAAATGGTACTGTGAATTGGCTTTCAAACATTCTCTGGAGTGTGACTGGAGAAGTTGGTAAAATGTAGAACTTCATTGTCTTCCGGTCTAGAGTCATGTAGTTACCCCAGTCATATAGTTACTGCCACTTTAATCAAATCTTTCTATTTGGAAGCCAGTGTTACCGCTGACTCACAGAATAACCAGGTTTGCTATTGTCTGTAAACAGCACTGATACTGATACTAAGTTTGACTACTTTGCCATCACATTTTGAGTTTATTAGTTTAGGTCCACAAAAATGTTTGAAGGTGTTGCTGTATACTGGTATTTTGAGAAGAGAGTTTAATGTGTATTTTTTGGACCATTTGGTGGACCAGGTTATTATCTAAATTATAATTGTAATCTGCTGATGTAAATGAAATGTTACAGATGACCTTCATGGCTATAAAACAACTTAACGTTAAAACACACGATTTCTTACAAGTCTGCATCTGTGCATTTTCACAAAGCCGGTCCAACTCTCAGGAACTCAGTTGCTGCTAGTTGAATCCTCACTTCAACTGCTCAACACTTACAGCTCATAGTACAAGGTCAGTCATTATGGGTGCTGCTTGACGCTATGCATTCTCATTGTCTTTGTTTGCATGTCAGCTGACTTTCTGTGAACATAAATCTCATCAGTAACTATCCAAAGAAACTGGTTTGAAGAATAATGAAAAATGCATTTGGGCAATGATCAAACAAAGCTTTTCATACTTCCAGAATACATTTCAAGGAACGCATAGCCAATATCTCATTTCAGTAGCTACATGTAAACATTTATACAGCAGGGTATACAGATAAAGACTTTTTGTCAAAAGTCAGTGAAGGTTGCTTGGGAGGGGTTATTTCCTAGGAGCAAGAATACAGAATAGATGTCATGAACACAGAGGCTCAATGGCTTCTTCATTCCCTATAAAAATCATGAGAGATATCTCTAATGATTAAGAGGCTTATTTATGATTATTTTCAGCCACAGTACCTAGTGTGTGTTGAGGTCTCTGTAAATGTTGCTTTTAGATATTACTCTACGGCATAATGTAAAATATAATTTCAAACTGATCTCAAATCTGTCAGTACTGTTCAGTAGTGTTGAAGAGTCCTGTTACTGAACAGCAACTGCCAAAGTTTCCCACATTTTATTGTTAGAGTTCCTGAGTTTTACTTGATCCACACAATAGCCAGAGGCAGAAGTTTCACTGCGGGCACTAATCGCGGGGATAGATGAATATTCACTGTTTCCGGCAAAGCGAGGTGCATCACTATCCCTTGGGGAAGTGACAGGTTACATTTGTTTGCTTTGTTTGGGGGCTTGTGACAGAGTTTTTCTGTGTAATCAGGGAAGGCTGACATTTTCCGTATATCCTATTTTGGCTTTACAGTCAGTACTATACCTTTACCTGAGGATAATTCTAAGTCTCCATACCAAGCTATAATGTAACTTTAAATCTGTTTCTTTTTCTGTATATTGAGAATAAAATTGAGCACTTTATTGACTCTCTTTAAATAAAATGAAGCAGTACCTATGACGTTATAAGAAGGTCTGGCACAAAGAATTATGTAAGAGATCCCCAGCAAATGGCTTCCTGCCTTAGCTATACTATAAATTACACACACACACACACACACACACACACACACACACACACACACACACACACACACACACACTTAGCTGAACTGTGTATGAGGAGGTCCAAGTTCATGCAACAGCAGCATCTACTCAGATGATGTGGCTTAGCGGACTCATGGAGGGTCTGTCCTATATCCTATGGATAAAAATGGAGTGGGGTATGTGGCTGAAAGAACAGAATATTTATGAAAAAGGAGATTACTAGCTGTGGAATCATACATAGCAGAGGAGAAATAGAGCAGCTAGCCCTCTCTCTGCCTCTATTATTGCAATGTGTCATGGACAGCACTGGCAAATTCTTAGTCCAAGCTATTCCAAGTTATTTCTAATAAGACAGTTGTATTTCCAAACAGGGACCTTGGAGAAAGCTTCTGCCGACTCCAGCTTCTGGAGGAAACTGCTTGTTGGTCCACATCACATGACCAGAATTAGGAGGATCTGGGTTTCAAGAAAAGGAAGCTGTGTTCAGAACCCTCGTGCGACAATGAGTGGTCCTCACTAGCATTAAGTGTGTCTGTTTGCTGATCCGAATGCCTCCCAGAATTTGGCATCCATTCTTTATAATGTGCTTCTAGGTAGATAATTTCTCTCTTTGATAAAAAGAGAAAACTGAAGCCATGAAAGTCAAAGATACTTGATTAAGTTTCCTTAAGAGGAGAAAAAGCAGCAAGTCACGACATTTCGGTTATTTAATTCTTGATAATTTTTTCTCCTCAGTACTATTATTAATTTTAAAATATGTTGATGAATTGGTCAATGGTACAATAGTACATACAGATTCATGTAAACAGAACTATAATCAGGATTTAGAACAATTTCATTATTCCTAAGAGTCTGTTTTGTGTGTGTGTGTGTGTGTGTGTGTGTGTGCGTGTATGTGTATATGTATGTTAAAATTCCTAAATATGTAAATAGTATATGTATATATGTATGCATGTTTTCAGGGATGACTATTTAATATTGGATGACAAATTCTTTTTCTCTTTTTCCATTGAAAACTCTATGTTCCTCTCACCATTCCTTAGTTACCTGTAGTTCTTTGTGTATGCTTAAGTCCTTCTGGTCTTTCCTTCATCCATATTAGAATATCTATTGTTTAGCTCATGTTTAGGCAGTCATGTTGGTGAGACTTTATGGGTGTAGCTTCTGATATTCCTAGGAGACACAATATCACACAAAACTTCTTTTTCCTCTGGCTTTACAATCTTTCCAAACCCTCTTTTGAAAAGATCCCTGATCCTTAGGCATGGGTTGATTTCGTAGATGTATCCTTTGGGACTGGGCTCCACAAGTCTGTGTTTTGATTGGTTATAGTTTTCGGAAGTGTTCTCTTTCTGTTGCACACCGAAGTTTCCTTGATGAGAAGTAAAGACAAACGTACCCATGGGCATGAGAATGTAATTTTGGAATTATACTATCTTAGTAAAGTGGGGTTGTAGGTTCTTCTCCAATATTCAAGATTTCACTATCATCATGTATTGGCTAGGTTTCCCACATCAGGCATATATTCCTTCTTGTTGAGAAAGTTTTAAGTTCAATTAGAGAGCTCTTGTTACCACCAAAATATGACATGAGTGCAACTACTGTACCCTTATACCCTGCTATAATTGTCACTGTGGCTTGTAGATCTCACAGCTAGATGGAACCTCCTTTGGAAGCTTGCATGGTATCTTTGGCACCATGAAATCTAGTTTCAGGGAAGAGGAATTCTAGATAATTCCACTTCAGGGGACTCTGTGTCTTATCTGAAATACATGGTGTCTTTGGCACCAGTGAAACTTTTATACCCTTCTGAAAATACAGAATACCTTTTCCCCACAGCCTTACTTCTTTTTCTACCACATTTTGTCTTCCTTTTCATCTTGTGCATGTAGATAAGCAATACAATATGTTGGTGGAGGTATAGGGTCCATAGTCAACTGACAGGCTTAATATTTGTTCTCACATTTACTGTTCAATCTTTCTGTGCTTCCTAATGTACATGTTTGCTTCTATAGAAATACCAATAACTACCTCACTGTTTTCTTAAGATTGTTTGTAAACAGCTAAGGCTTTTAGTGCAGGCTGGGAATCATCTCTCTTTTGGAGGAAGATGGAGGAGGATCACAAATTCAGGACTTGGGTAAGCTACAGGTGACTTCTCAAAATCCTACGCTATCCAGGGAGTCCAAGTGTCAAAATAAAATGTAAAAGGTATGCTGGGAATTGTGGCTGAGTGACAAAGCACTACCCACTAAGTGTGATGTCCTGGAGTATTGAGTAACAAGAAGAATGCATTCAACATTCTTTACAAGGCGCTTTGCATCTAGTGAGCACTGAAAAATAATGCCAACAAATATGAAATTATAGGCATGTTCAGAATGTATTTAAGGTTCATTGCCAACTGCTGACCTGAAGTTTAAAAATTAGTTGTAAGTAACAGAAATCATGCTTGTGAAACAAGTCGAGTATGGAAAAATTAATGCCGCCTGTGTCTTAGGAAACTGCTCTGAGACCTGGCAATGAGAAGTGACTCAGACGCTGAGATGTAAACAGAGACCAAATGAACTCTAAGCAGCAGAATTGATGTGTTGAACCCTGATGCAGAATGACACAATGGCCCTGATTCCACCTCCATTCTGTCCTGCCTCTCAACTCTGTCCCAGAAGCAGGGTAAAGAGACAGGATGACCTTAAATTGAAGACAAAGGATTCCCCCTTTCCTCATTCTTTATTGAAAAACTAGGCCTTTGGGGAACACGTTTTTTAATCACTGACCTTTTATAAATACTCGTATTTACTTTTTCCTTATTAAGGAGGGTAAAGGTAGATTTGTGATTATTTTTGGCAGAAAGAATATTAACTTTTGATATTTAAAGAAAGCTTACACAAATCTATTTGGATCACTAATATGTGGTGATTATGCTGTAAATCTGTTAAGATGAGGATTTTACTTGAAGGTTCATGAGTCTCTATGTTGCAAATAAAGCCAAAAAATGTTAATCTGGTCACTTGCAAATGAGAGAGAATATAACAGATTTATCCTCCTCCTGACAACAAACAAAATCTAAATTCTCCCCTGTCATTTCTCAGAAAAGAAGGAAAATAAATAGAAATAAAATATAACACAGCATTGTAAAATCCAATTAAAAAATAACTAGAATCCCCAAGTATCTTTAACACAAAATATCAAAGTCCACATTCCTTTCTCTTTGACCCATTATGTCCAGACACATTACAGGAGACTGTGTACTTTCATAACTCTCATTTTTACCAAACCCTGTATGTATCTAACTTGAAGTACAGAAGCCTTGACATGGTCTCCCTGTGTTTCCACAAATTACATGATTGTGTCCTTGACATTTGACATTATCATGTACAAATTTTGAAATTTTTTCAACTTATACATTTTTATTCTTTTTACCACTCCTTCTACAACTGCTCGCAAGACACCAGGTCTGCTTCAGAATTAGAACCTAAGCACTCTTTCATTAATCTTCCTGTCTTCTGTCTTATGTCGCCAGCTTTTTACTCATCCCATACAAATTCCTGTCACTTGATTTTCATTTCTCTGCTCAAAAGTCTATTTTTTTCTCATTCTAAAGATCTCAAAACCTGCTTTATAATCATATTAATCTTTTGAAATCATTCACGGACTTGTATTTGTGTTTGTCTGTGTGTGCCTGCACGTCTATGTCTGCACCTGTGTTTGTGTTTATGACTGTGTTTTGTATATGCATGTGTAAGTGTGGGTACCAGGTATCTATGTGTACATATAAGTGTGGATGCTAGATGAGGATAATCAGGTATCCTGTTCTATCACTGTTTGCCTTAATCTTTTGAGACAAGGTCTCTCATTGAAACTGAAGCTAGACTAGTGGCCAAAAGGTCCAGTCACCCTTCTGTTCCTGGTTCCCTCAGCACTGAGGTCATAGGTAAAAACAGAGCCGTAATCTATCTGTCTGTCTGTCTGTCTGTCTGCCTATCATGTACCCATCCATCTATCTACTATCTATCTATCTATCTATCTATCTATCTATCTATCTATCATCTATCTTTCTATCTATTTACCTATCTAATTTATTTGTGGGGATGGAGATGCAAACTTAAGTTATTCTTGAGTTTTGCACTCTCTCCATATGCCTAGGAATCATTTATTATCGCTTTCTACCCTTTTATGAGGACCTCAATCAATAAGATGATCATTTTCATTTTCTGTCAGTTTCATGGGGACACTAGACTCAAGTTCCTGCTATCTTCCTATAGCTCTAGCAATAACTATTGTTCTTACTCTAAATACATATTTTTGGGCTTAGATGTCTAGCTGGGTGATTTTCATTGCAGTCTTATCTGCACTGACACTCCGTATATGATGATACAATACATTGGTTTGTTGGGCCTTGTTCACCAGCACCAATACACCATCCAGGAGTCAATTCTGATGCAAATACACCAAGATTTCTTTATTACTAGTTCGAGTTTGGGCTTACTTCACTGCTGACCCTGACACATCAGGTTTGGTGAATTGGCTTCAAACCCTCAGCAGGACAAGGTTTTATAGGAAATGAGAGAAAACAAGGGTCGGGGAGGTGTCCAGCCTGGCAAGCATCTAATTGAATGACTATTGTAAGCCAAGGTGACAGGTAGGTGTTGTGAAGCAAAACCATGAACAATCATGAACAGTCTGAAAGTCCTTTTGAAGCAATCAGAATTATCTTGATTGGTTGTTGCTAGGAGTAACTCTGGGTTATAGGGCAAGGAAATGCCATGGGTCCTTCCTGGTACTTGGTTGGATGCAGTCTGGGTTCAGATGTAGGTCAAGTTCTCAGGTTGGCTTGCTTCATATCTTTGTTTCTTTCTCTGCTTCTTTCTTTCTTGCTTTTTTAAAGATGGAGTCGGGTCACAGGGTGGAGTAGGGTTGGCCTCTCAGGCTGCATCTTGAAACTTAAGAATGAGTGGAGCTCACACAGGCCTGTTGACAAATGTAAGGAGCTGTGTTAGTCAGCGGTGTTTCAAATATCATGGTGTCTAGGCTCTGGTCAAGAACATACTAAGAGCATGTTTTGAGAATTGTTGGAGTTGTTGCATTCTTTTTTTTATTATTATTATTAACTTGAGTATTTCTTATTTACATTTCAAATGTAAATGTATTTTTGATTCTGACGGGCCAACATCCCCTAATCCTCCCCTCCCCTTCTTTATGGGTGTTCCCCTCCCCACCCTCCCCCATTGCTGCCTCCCCCAACAATCACATTCACTGGGGTTCAGTCTTGGCAGGACCAAGGACTTCCCCTTCCACTGGTGCTCTTACTAGGATATTCATTGCTACCTATGAGGTCAGAGTCCAGGGTCAGTCTATGTATCGTCTTTAGGTAGTGGCTTAGTCCCTGGAAGCTCTAGTTGCTTGGCATTGTTGTTCATAAGGGGTCTTGAGCCCCTTCAAGCTCTTCCAGTTCTTTCTCTGATTCCTTCAACGGGGTCCTATTCTCAGTTCAGTTGTTGCATTCTTGTGAATCCTTCTACTTCTCCCTCACTTTAAGAGTCAATATTTCTAAACCAGGTTCAAGGTTAGGGAAAATTCCCCTTCTTTATGTAGAAAACTAGTTTGTGAATGATACAGGCAAGGGAAAAAACCTATGGAGAGCCTATTGGAGATTATTAGCCAATGACTTTCACTTGTCTCTGTTTCTCTTGTTCTTTTCTTCTGTTCTATTTGTAGCCAGCTGTTCAGCCATTCTTTCTACACATGTAAGATAGTTTTAGATCTTGCTCAAAACCCTGCATTGCACTGTGAAGTAAATGTCACAGTTAATTCACAGTTTGACTCAGTCTTATTTACCTCACAAAACCTATCTTCTGCAGTCAACACTATTTATTTTCTGGTGTAGCCATATTGCTTTCCTCATAAACCTAAAAGACTGTAAGGATTTTGTATGCTAGATATTTATACTGACTATAGTACATATAGTATAGTATATACATAGTCTGTTTATCTCAAATGCTTTTCTTTCTTCTGATCCATGATTATAGCTTTCATTTCATCATCTTCTTTGTTCAAATGCCTGCCTCCTTCCTCCACCCCTTTGTTTTGATTTTTGTTTTGAAATGGGTGGATAGGTACTGTATGTAGTATGCCTATGTAGGTACATTTATCTGTGCATGTGTGTATGTGTGTATGTGATATATATATATATATATGTGTGTGTGTGTGTGTGTGTGTGTGTGATATATATATATATGTGTGTGTGTGTGTGTGTGTGTGTGTGTGTGTGTGTGTGTGTGTATAGAGGACAGAAGTTGACATCAAGTCTTTAACTTGTTTGAAAAATCACCTAATTCGTCGACACAATGTCTAATTCAGAGCTAGTAGACATTTGCTACAGGAGCCCTTATCTTTTTTCAAGCAATCAAGTTACAGGTGGGCTTTGATGCCCACCTGGAATTTCTATGAGTTCTGGAGGTCTGAACCCTGTTCCTCATATCTGTTGCAGCAAACACTTTAACCACTGACTGCCTCTGTCCTAGCAAGTGTCAGCTTGTTGAGGACCAACTTGAACATCATACATATTTGGAAAAACTACCCGTGTCATATATGGTTCTCTGTCTAAAGTAAGAGCCTTCCTCAGCCCTTTTTTAGTGGGAATTGTGATGGGCTAAATGGCCTGACCTTCGTTTTTTATTATGGTTAGATCTGGAAAACAATAATTTTAACAAGGTTTCACTGAACATTCCATTATTCAGAACTAGACGTACCAGGCTGTGTACTTCCTCAGGGTGTTCTCTGCTAGAAGAGCCATATTAGCAGCTCCACAAGTGAACACCTTTGCTTCATGCAGCTCATGTACCTGCATAAGCCATGCCCCTTGTTTTTTGTGTTAATCTGCTATTTCTCACTCTCCTGTAAGGATCGTTGTCTATACCCTTTCACATTATATTTTTTGTCAATTCTGTCCTTCTGTGCTTGCTTCACCCTTTCTGTTTATTCACACTCCAAACTCTCACTGCTCACATTTTACTTCTCTTTTAACACATTGACTTTCAGGGCATGACCCTAGGGATCCCAGAAGTTCTTTTAAGGAGGTTCTTTTTTATCAAAGCCCTTTTAAAAATTGCACTAAAATCCTTTTCACTTTTTAAAAATTAAATAATGCTAACATTAAACCTATATTTGTAATAAACTAATTTCTTCAGTATAGCTGAGAATATAATATCTGTGCTTTGCAGAATGTGGTAGAAAAGAGGAAGAATAGCATATGGATATTATTTGAAATGAAAAAACATGATGGATATATCAGGTTAAAAAATCTACTGTGAAACTCTGAGAAACATATTATCAAAATGTTCTCTTCAGTCAGAGGCATTTTAGCTCTAATAACCATGGTACCTAGGTTGTTGCCTCTGATTCTGGACTGGACCATCGGTCCACAATATATGAGGCGATAGGCTGAGAACAAAGTTAATACAAGGTGTCAACTACTACATCTGGGATGAATTGAAACCTCCTTTCCAGCTGTAATGTTAGCAGCCCTTTAACACCTTCCTTGCTATACAGTCTAGGCCAGGGAGGTGTTCATGAAAGGGCTGGCAAGACAATACAGACAGAAATACTTGCCTACTATATACACATCTCATGTTGTGGGAAGAGTTATTCTATACTCTCAACAGATTTGAATTCTGTTGGTTTAACACTGTAGTCTACTTCACTACTGCCCTAGTATTCTCCCACAGCTCTCCTACACTCTCCAACCAAGGAAAACACTGAGTCAAATTGAATTCATCAAATAGAAATTTTTATAGATACACAGAGATAGTTTAATGATCAGCCATGCTGAATGATCAAACATCAAAAGCTAGCCTTTGAAAATCCACCCCATACCCAAAGGTGGCAAAATACATTGAATGAATTATATTCTCATTTGAAATGCTCCTTTTAAAACCAGCCATTCTCATTTGCAAGGTGACTTGAGTCAACAGGGAGAGAACATAATCCAAAATCTGAATAAGGATCCACTCAATAACCCTGTTGCTTTGGTCAAGGGCTACTAAAAGATCATCAACATTGAGGATACATACCAAAAGCCTGTCTTCTAGGAATACATGTCAGTCCTGATTCTTCCCAGCCAAGAGATGCCCTTCTCTTACACAAGTTCTATTTTCTTTGCCTACATAATTACAAGGGCTCTACATTTCTGTGCAGATCTGCAAATCCTATGGCTTTAAGTAAATATATATTTTTAAACCATTGTATAAATGTTAGCTATAGGCATTTGTTCTCTGAGGAACATCCCTCTGTGATGGGCACGGGGTGGGGATCAGTCTGGAACTTAACTGTCACTCTGATTTCTCTCAGGTCTTGTTCCCAACATTTCTCAAAGGACAAACCACTCAACTGTGCAAAATAAGACAAAAAGAAGTGACAGGCAGACAACAGTCTTGGTCACTAAGGTGCGTTCTTATGGATGCTTCCCATAAGTGCTCAACCTTTGGACCCATGGGATAATAACCCGAGTACAATGCTTAGGTACATTTATTCCATAAAATAATAAAATGTGTTACTTCTTTTTGGTATATCACTGGGGAATCATGGGAAGAAAGGTGAAATCTGGTCATGTTAAATTATGCTAGATAATGAAACCAGTACGAATTGCATTCTGTTGTAGCTAAACTGAACAGCACCCACTTATTCTTTTGTTATACAGTGGAGTTAATCAAATGGTTTCTTCAGAATGCAAATTGAGGGGTTGGAGATGTAGTCTGCTTATAAAACATTTGCTTTCTTAGGACGCCTGAGGCTCTGGGCTCATGTGTAGCACTTAAAAACAAGCAATATGACGTGGCCTGACCCCAAAGAAATTTTACTGCAAGTTGCTCTTGGTTTAAATGTTTGCATGTATATGTGAGCTGATTTTTAAAATCAGAACCACATTCGTTTGTGTTCACTAAGTCCCCTGCAGCCCTCATTAAAAAGGAAAAGTCACTGTCTAATAACTACTTAGATTGTTGAATTTCACACTCACCATTACCTTTTCCTGAGTTTCATTTTATTAAGGGATCAACAGGAACTGTTTGCCGCAGTTGGAGACTGCAGGTCCCCAAATATATTTCATATAAAACTTGGAACTTAATTCTAAACTAGATTTGTCACTTGGATCATAGAGGTGAGAGTTGGGGTAGAGCAGAATACTCTTTTAATATCATAGTTCTCCAATTCCTACTTAACTTGTCAGTTGTAGCAATAGTTTTTATTTTCCCCTAACAGTCAACAGTAAACTTCTCCTGTGCATACACACACACACACACACACACACACACACACACACACACACACACACACACACACACAGAGAGAGAGAGAGAGAGAGAGAGAGAGAGAGAGAGAGAGAGAGAGAGAGAGAACAACTGATTGTGTTGCTCTGTTGTAGCTGGTGATCTTCACATAATGTCAATGCAGTGTTTGGAAAGCATTTGCACGCTAGGCTGTGAATCAGAGACAGCAAAAGGAAGAGTTTTGTTTTACAGAGAGGGAACAAACATGGTTTCAGAGTGTAAGTAGCAGAAGAGCAGACTCCCTTGAACTCGGTAGGATGCTATCAATGGGTCGATTTCTTTGCTTAGAAATGGCTGCACTTCCCATTTTTCTCTTCATACACATTGTTTATAGTTTCCTTGAAAGAAATTACCTTAGAAATCTCAAGCATTTAGTTATGCATCACTGAAAAAAATCTCAAAATAGCCAGGAATGCTACTAGGATGTTTCTGCTATTTGGCATAGATCTTCTCCTTGGACGAGAGTGGAGGACAGCAGTTGCCAACTTGAGTTGAAAGAATGGGCAGCTAAAAACTGAAGTTTTTTTTTCCATTGCCGATGATCAAGAATATTTCCCTCTCTTCCTTGCCTTCCAATTTATGCCAGGCTAATAGCATTCATCTCACAGGGAAGGGTGTGCCTGGCATCTTAACAGCTGGAAGAGTTAGCATTACTTCCAAGGATAACTGCACAGAAGTACTAAGCAATGGAGAGTGTGTGAGCTGGGAGAGAGAAACAATTAGAGAGCACTTCATTAATGCTTAATGATGCAGAGCAGGAATAGAGCAGATCAGATTGTGTTGCTCTGTCTCAGCTAGTGATCCTCACATGATGCCAGCACAGTGTGAGGAGAGCCTTTGCCTGCTAGGTTGGGAATCAGAGAGAGCAGAAGGTGAAATTATCTGGGGAAAGCTAGTGTGACAGATTGGCCAGAAACCAGAAAATGACCGCAGTGGATTCCACTGCCAGCCTTAGCTTGAGTTGGGGGAAATGTTGTATTATTTTCATACTTGGTTCCCTAAGCTTAATTCCTAATAGGCATGGTTTAATCCCACTGAGGATTTCTGTTCCTAATAATGCATTAAGCATCTCAGTTGGAAGGTTCTATTAAGCAGTTCCCTCTGTTTTTTACTCTATCATACTGCAGTGAAAAAGGATTAAAAAAAATACTGCACAGGTGCATGCTGCAGCTGTCAAGGCTAAACTGTATTCTACTATATTAATTTGTGTCCCATTAGGGGAGTTAGAGAATATTTTAGTCCCCCCACCAAAAGGAAAAATTGTCCTCTTCAAAGAAGAAAGAAATTTCCTATCTAGACTACAACATTATTTTTGGCCAAAAGGGCTTTTCTAAATACAATTTCCTAACCCTGTCATGCAGCGACGAAAACAGAGGGGGGAGTCTTCAGTTTAGTTTAAAATTACACATTTAAAATTAAATTTGTGTTTTTGTGTATAAAGGGATGTATTCATACAGAGTATCTATATACAATCTATCATGCTGATACATACGTACATAGTTCCAAGAATTCACATCTTAATTTAAGTTTAAACAATCAAGGCTACATAAGCCAGACCTATGTCATCAGACTTTTTCATTGTCTTTAGCTCCTGGGACATGAACATAAATAAATGGCAACATGTATGTTTATTATATACATTTATTTCAGAAAGTCAGTCATATATTGAGATGTTTTTATTATAAAAATATGGCTTCTGTGTTTTTACTTACTATGGTTTTATCTACAGTTGTAAATGTTAAATATTAATGTTAAAAACATGACACAAAATGTAAGACTAATAAATGACTATTTATTTATAGTGTGATACAATGGAAACAGTAGTAGACTAAGAATAGAAATGAAGAGGAATAAGAAAGAAGGAAGAGAAAGAAGAGGAGGAAAGAAGGGAATGGAGGTGGGTATGGAGGAAGGAACAAAATAAGAGGTGAATCATACACACTCATACACACACATGCGCGCACACACACACACACACACACACACACACACACACACACACACACACACACACTTTCCACCCCACAAATAAATAAATTCTGGTTGCTTTGTAATTCCATTGCTCCATGGTTATTTTAAACCCCACGAGTCTCAATTTTTCTAAAAAGCTGACAGTCTCTGAGTTGCTTTATAATATTCATAGGAATTTAATGAAATAATAATGAGAAATTTATTCTAATCTATTAAGAACTATAGGATCCTTGATCTTTTTTATGAGTTAAATAGGAAACGTTTCCTAGGATAGCTAACGTATTGAATACTGTGCCCAACTAGTGATGTAGTTTGGGGAGATCATGGAAGCCTTGGAAAATGGAATTGAGTGGAGAAGGAAAATCACTTAGTGAAAGCCGAGTAATTGAAACTAAGTCGCTGTATGGTCCTATGCCCTCTGTTTCCTGCACATCATTTCCAGGATCCTTTGCTCTGTGATGTCATTTCTCCCATGATATGCTGACACACTGACAGCATGAGCCAAAACAAATTGTTCCTTTCTTGTTCAGATAGACGTTTGACACATAGATAAAGAAAGTAACCCTCAATGCCCCATTATTTGGCATTGAGAGAACTCATCCTTTGGACACTTTCTAAGCTTCTTCTTCACTACCCTGTCCTATATCTTGAAAATGTTTTCCTTCTACGGGAAATGTGTAGCCTCTTTACATTCAAAGTCTCTTTCAGCTCCGTGTTCTACATGCTTCCAGTGAATTCTCTAACTTATCAGTATCTCTACATCTCAGGGCCTTCCTCTTCTCTTCAATCCTACTCTATGGAAACATTTCCGCAAACTCACAAAGTGTTGCTAAGAAATCCATGTATGGTTCAGAAGTGGACCTCCAGGGTCCATGTGTCTCTTGACTTTTCCCTTCAGGAAGAAGATCCACTTTTCATATTTCTTTGACCAGCCTATGCTCTTGTCTCTCCTATTTCTCTTTTCTGCTCCCTTATCTCTTATCTAACCTTCATTATATATTCTTTTTTAAAAAGCTGAATGTCTGTCATTTATTCTTTTATTTTTATTAATAAGTGCATATAGGAAAGTTAAACATGTCTTGGTTTTAAGACTCAATAGCAAACAGAAAAATGAAGGTATATTATAGAGACAAAAATGTGTCATGATTAAAGGGATCTATATAATGATTTAAGTTCACACTCATGTCTAGAAATACAAGCATGCCGGATTCATAATCCTGCATCCTCCCACTCAATTCATTGTATGTGCCACTCTTGATCATACAAATAGCAAGTTAGAATCCGGCTTTATAGTGTGCCTGGAGCTGGCATAGGAGGCTGCATCCCTTCGTGATGGTTTATGATGATTGTCAGCTTGATGGGACATTAATTAACCTTAGAGACAAACCTCTCGGCACGTCTGAAGGAGTATCTAAGGTAGGTTAATTAAGGTAGGAAAATCCACCATAGGCTTGGGCAGCACTCACTATTCTATGGACTCAGGTTCCAGAGACCTTGAGAAAGAGAAAGCCAGCTGTCCACATTGACCTTTCAGTGCTGCTTGACTGTGGATAGCTTAACCTCCTGTCATCACTCCTCTTCTGCCACAAGTGACGACACCCTTCTTTCCTCTCATAAGTTACTTTTGTCGAGTATTTGTCACAGCAATGAAAAGAGGAAGTCGGATACATTTCATGTCGCATGGACTAAGACACGAATGACAAACATTACACTAATTGTTTCAATAAGCATGTACCACTGCTTAAGTGCCTCGATGACCGCTCAGAGCATCTATATATTGACTTTCCTAAAGTGGAGGAGAAACCCTTGTCGGTAACTGAGACAGCTTAACCTGTTCCATGACAGAAGCATGGCTGAGGACATGTAACCTCTCGGTGAATGGTGTTGTTTAGCAAGGACTTTGCAAAGATGAAAACCCTTGAGATTTGCTCTGGGGAAAGGTGGGTTAGTATGTGCTAAGTTACAGATGGGCAGGAGGGAAATGTACTGATGTGCCATCACATGATAATGCAGCCATAGAAAATGCAGTGTTTATTTCAAGGAAAGGTTTAGTACGTTTTTTACCACAAAAATGATTACATATATGAGATAGACATGCTTGACTTGACATACATTACATAGTACATATTTGTTTTGAAATCTCACTTGGTAACCCCCTTTTCAACAGAGTATGTCTGTTACCACTCAGTTGAATAGATCTAGAAATTTATTATTTTAGGTGAAATATCACAGAACCAGGGAGAGAAATACCATATTATTATGTCTAGTATTCATCTCAGATTTTAAGTTTCATATGTGGTATGTGTATGTGTGTGTGTGTGTGTTTATAAATATGGATGTATTAATATCATCATTTGGTAAATAAGAAAACTTAATTTTACAACAATATAATTTACTATTTTGAGCATATTCTGGTTTCCAGGAATACTGTAATTATAAAGCTACATATATTAAACATCTTGGGATTCTTTCTCATTTTAATCGTCACTTGTTTGGATCAATTAATGTCATGTTAGAGATGTAGCTATACTTACTTTTATTAAAGAAGTAGAGATTTCTCTTTTTCTCTTCGCTTTGTACTGCCATCACCATTACTATTTATTCCTATCAGCATTTTATTCCTGCTGTCTCCGATTTATCCACTTGACCATTTTGTCAATGTTATATTGGTAGTTCCCAATCTTACACAACAAAGGGTGAAGTAAACCTTATTATCTGTTATTGTACATACTGCATTATTTTATTTAGCTGTTTCTGGTCCTTTTCACGGGCTTAAATATATGAACCAGTTCGTTAAATTTATAAAGAATAAAAGAAATAGTGCACACCCGCTTCCACCGTGAATGTGGCATATTTGGTGACACCTTGCTAAGACAGCTGTGGCCCTTGTGCCATTAAACAGAAGTAATTGATTTTGTTTGAAGCTTTGTGTAAGCATATATGGTCATTGAAAAGCTCTTCTGTGGGAGGAGCATACATGGGCATATTAGCGATGAAGAGAAGAATATTCAAGACATATCACTGACCTTATCTTCACCTTTTCTACCAGCTGATATAAGTTACAATAGAAGGGAATAATGTCACATGTTCTCTCAGAAAATTTCAGAGTTCATAGGTTGATAGTTCTGTCAGCTATATGGTATGTTTTAAACCTCAATTTCTCTAAAGGAAAGTAACAAGACCTACCTGTACGATAGTTATTCTGATTATTGATGATGAAGTTGGAAAGACTTCTGCTGTGATGCAGTTCCGTGGAACTTGGAAAGGAAAGGTGCTATTTACATTGTTCTTATAATTTACACAGTAAATATTTAACATGGGAACCAATTGAAATGCTTACCTCTATGTTATTTTCCCCTTCCCTAAAGTATTCTTTAAATCAGCCTCCCTTCAAAAGTCATTGGACTGTCTATGATTACATATTTTTTCTGCTCAGTTTCAATGTATTTTACTTACGATAGCCCTTAAATCTGAGATAAAATCAATAAAGCTTAAATGTTCTATTGATTTCAATCTAGCAGCAATGGTGGGTAGTCAGAACCTTGTTATTATCCATTATCCATATGGGCTGTTGATAAGACATTGTACCAGGATCCTTGATAAAGTCAAGTGTTTTTCGTCCCCTCCTATTTCTCATCCTCCTCCTATTATCTTCCTTCTTTCCAGTGCTGGGAAGGCAAACTAGGTCCTCATGTTCATGAGAGCATTCTACAGCTGTGTTATACCCTCAGCCTATTTTTCCTTTTAAGACGGATTATTGCTTCACTTGTTCAGACTTGCCTTAAACTTGTTCAGTAGCTTGGGTTTACATTTTTCCTACCTCAGCCTCCAAAGAAACAGGGATTACAGGCTTACACCACCAGACTCAGTTTAAATGCCTTTGGTAATTAAAAAAAATTGCTTGGCATATCTAGAACATCTGAACCTGTCACTTTTTAAATGTAATTTTCTCCTAAGAATTTATTACTAATTCTTATTTTCATTCTTAGGAAACTTCGGAGATATTGAAACTGAATGGCTTGAACAAGTTGATTGTGAACTAATGGAAAAGAGAACATCGGATGTTTGTGTGATTTTGTGGCATTCTGAATATTAACTTGTGTTTCTTTCACAGGATATTGGTGATCGGTATTAATGATGTGACCAAGTATTTTTCAAGATCCAAATTAAAGAAAGAGATTATTTTGGTTGATGACTCTAGGAGATTAGTTATGGCAGGGAAGATGCGGTGCTGGCGAAGGAAGTGGTTGATCATGTTGCATTTGTCATCTATAAAGAGCCTAAATATTGGAGCTCACCTCTCTTTACCCTTTTTATTCACTGACGGACCCAAGCCCTAGGGAATGGTGCCACCCACAGTTGAGGATACTTTTCCTACCTCAGTTAATATAATCTAGATAATCCCTCATAAATCTGCCGAGAGACTTGAGTATTCAATCATCCTCAAATTTGTCAAGTTGATAACATTAGTCATCACATCCCCCACAGAAGCAAACAATTCTTTGTGTAACATTCTATTATACCCCTCCACAGTACTGAATTTCAATTAGTACAGCAAGTACACATCCATGAAAAACAAAAATAGGGGAACATCTTGATGATATTTCTTACTAAAATCAGAATCACTGAGCCTTAAGGGTGATTGGTTTTGAGCCTTGCAGAAAATGAAACTTTAAATATTTCAGTGTTCCTTACAAATTTAATGTGGGTAAGGATATCCAGAGGTCATTCAATGCGATCAATTTTGTTTCTAAGCAAAACCAAAATAGACTTCAGTGCAGCAGGAAAAATAACTTTCTCTTAAAGTCACTAACAAGGTGTCTCTCTTATTTCAGATTGTATCTTAGGTACCCAGTGATCTGGTCTTGTCAGCAAAAAGAGCACATTATCAGCTATTGCTCCTGACTTTGAATGTTGGTGCTCTGCTACTCAAAGAACTTGTCTAGAGCTCCAAGGCCTGTGGTATCAGTACATGAAAGATACCCCTTGCCCCGAAGACCTCCTCAAATATTTCCTTAAAGCATACCCACATCTTGATAACAAAAATGTAAGTGTTACATTATCAATCCAGTATCGGTAATGTCAGAATGTTTCATAAAACGGAGTCATGTTTAGTTCCCAGTTTCCTTTATATTTCTTGATATGTGGGAGACATTAAAAATATGAACCCTAACTAAAACGACAGGACAACAGATGCTATTATTATCACAACTATACCTGAGGCATGATAACTGAACAATTCTATCTATACAGCTCAAATTTTATATATTAAACATAACTTGAAAAATCCTACTCTCAGGTAGAATGCAGAACCCCTTTGGTGTGTGTGTGTGTGTGTGTGTGTGTGTGTGTGTGTGTCTGTGTGTGTCTGTGTATGTGGCTGTGTGACTACAAGTAATATTTTCTCTGTTTTAGTTTCATCACTGTTGCTATGATTAAAATATATGTACAAAAGTAACATGTTGGAGAAAAGATTAATTTAATTCACATTTCTAAGTCAGAGTTCACCACTGTGTGAGAAGTCCAGACAGGAATTTAAATAGCTAATTACATCAAATTCTTTGTCAAGAACAGTGAAATGTGGATGCATGAATGCTGACTTGCTTTACTGTTTATGGTAAAGGCAATTTTTCTACTCCACTCCACTCCTCCCCTGCTAATTGACTGGTGCTGCTCATGGTGGGTATGTGTTTTAGTTAGGGTTTTCCTGCTGTGAACAGCCACCATGACCAAGGCAACTCTCATAAGAACATTTATTTGGGGATGATTTACAGGTTCAGAGGTTCAGTCCATTATCATCAAGGAGGGAACATGGCAGCATCCAGACAGGCATGGTGCAGGAGCATTGTGGTAAAAAAATTAAGACGGTTCCAACTGGTTCCAGCGTGTACTTGGTGGTCACTCTCGAGCTAGTTCCAGCTCTGGCAAGGCCATAGAAACTAGCGCTAATTTATCTCAGGTACTCCACGTTGGCCCCCTTGGTACTCTTTAACCCGGGCAGTCCGCAAGCCATTCCAGCAAGGCACCTTACCGCGGTGCTTTGCTTTCACTCACAGTTCCCTTGGCGGGTTGTTACTACACCAGACATACACATCCCAATTCCATGGTGGGCTTGGTGCATCCTGCCACCACACCTTTGCTTGAACTCAATGAAGTCACCACATGAAAGAACATATCACACAATAACATCTGATCCAATTGATAAGATATAATTTGCCCATCTAGACAGCACAAATCCTGTACACATCCTTTAAAAATAATCACAGCAACTTGTATCTATAAACAGAGAAGAATCTTAAGATCTGCTGCCATGTTCTTCTAGCTCCTTCTCTCCTGCTTCTCCTTCTTCTTCTAAAACCTCTGTTCCTACCTCCCTTATTTCTGGTTCAATGACAGGCCTCATTTTATCTTGTCTGACTTCACCTTCATAATGACATCAACCTACACAGGAGAACCTGAGAGTTCTACATCTTCATCTGAAGGCTTCCAGGCAGCTAGAATGAGGATCTTAAAGCCCACACTCACAGTGACACACTCCAACAGGGCCACACCTTCTAATAGTGCCACTCCCTGGGCTGATTATATACAAACCATAAATGCCAAAGAATTTAATGAAGGAAATTCCTCTGAGGCACCCTGTTCAGACCAACCCAATGCAGTATTTTATTGACTCTCTCTTCGCAGGTGATTCTAGGTTTTGTCAAGCAGATAAAGCTAACCATCATACACTCTTTTACCTGACAGTGATTTTTTTTTCTGGTATGTCTCAGTTCCTTGGCCTGGTTCATAATTCTGTTCACTGGCACATGTGACTGGGTTTTCAATGTGTGCCAGATATGGTACTAAAAACAAGTATTTTTGTGACACTCTAATAAAATAGGCTCACAGAGTCAATCTCTATCAACAGTAAATGATCACTTTAAAATTGATTATATGGGGCTGGAGAGATGGCTCAACAGTTAAGAGCACCGACTGTTTTTCCAGAGGTCCTGAGTTCAATTCCCAGCAACCACATGATGGCTCACAACCATCTGTAATGGGGTCTGGTGTGTCTGAAGACAGCTACAGTGTACTCGTATTCATTAAATAAATATTTAAAAAAATTGATTATATGTTTTTTGATTCTTACCAACAGCATGCCATTTAATATTTCAGTCTCATGTAGTAATAGACTAAAACTCATCCTTTACTTCTTTTGTTTCAGCTGATTAACATGGATAATTGAGGAATGACCTGCATGTCACATTTAAAGTAAGTATCACTCAAGGATGTTGCCCCCATTCTCAGCTAGACAGATTTCTAGTCTCTTCCCAACTCCATTCAAAGAGCACTAGTGAAGTAGCTGTCCAAACCTGAAATCATTTGAGTTGGAGATATGATTCAGCAGTCATTAGCACTTATTGATCTCATATGGGTGCTGGGAGCTGAACCTCCAATTGAATAGCTTGTTTACATTGACCTATAATTTCAGTTCCAGAGGACATGACATCATATTCTCTACTCTTCGGTCACTATGTATGCATATAGTACCCACAGGTTCATGCAGAAACTCATACATGAATGTGAAATAGAAATAACTACATTTTTAAGAATAGAAACATTTGCTAGCAAACAGATTAAGTGGGCTGGGCTATAAGAGGAGCCATGTATCCAATAAAAGACAGATTTACTTTATGATACTCTTTCATGCAATTACAGTGGAAAAGAGATAAAAGCATTTTATAAAAGATGATGTACCAGGGCTCTACACATGACCTTTAAGGCAAACAAAAAAAATTATGATTAAGGTATTTTATACAGTACTAGATGGTGAGATTTTATCACATTAACATATTAAGACAGTACCCTGAGGTCTGATAAAGAAGAAAAAAACAGGATATAAGATGAGGAAGGAAAAAATCTCATTCAGTCTTTCCATCATGAACTATTGACTTTGTCAAATTATGATTGCCAAAATCTAGGGAGTAGCATTGCTAACAGAACATTAGTGATGCTAAAAAAATCCTCTGCCAGTCTGTCTATATATATATATATTAAATATAGAAAAAGTTCCTCCTGACCAGAAAAATGGCAAAGAACAATGGGAAATTGAATTGAATTTTGACAGTAATTGAATCAGGCCTGTTGTCATTTCTAGTACTCTCCTGAAATTACTGAAACACAAAGCTGACTTTCAGGAAGCTTATCCCCACTATCCTGCTATCTAGCTTTCCCTGGGCCATACTTTTCCTTTCTTCTAAAGTAGAATGAATGATACAAATCTTCTTTTGACTATACATATGTTTTTTAAGGACTTTGGGAGTGGGCTTCCAAAACACATCTTCCAACACTCTCCAAAAGTAATACTTGTTCAGTATTATAGTATTCTGTCCCTGGTGTAGTTATGAATCAAATCTATACATGCCTTTCCAGGTGATGCTCCTGCCTCAGCGCCTGGCTCTTCTTTATATACGTTTGAATCACTGTAAAAAAAGCAACATAGAACAACTTTTAATTAACATGTATCTTCAGTGTTCCAAAGGCTTGGAAATCTGATATCGGAATGCCAGACTCAGCATTTTCTGTTGACAGTCCTCATGCAGGTTGCAAGTGGCTGCCTTGTTTTTGCATATGGTGAGAGAAACACTAAAACCTCTCTGGCTGTTTCTAATCATATACATGAGGACTTTGCTCTCATGATCTACTTATATTAAACACCCTGCCTTACAATATGGTAACTGGGGGATTAAAGTCTCAACATCAAACATGTAGACCAATAGAGTTTCCTCTTCAAGAAACAGTTTTGGAAAAGGAAAATATGATTTTCAAACTAAAATATTATTCTAAATAACATTATATCTATGATTTTTTTACTTGCATTGATCTAATTTTCCCTGTCTTATGGAGCATGACAAGGGGAAGATCTTTAATAGTGCAAAGGGTAAAAGTGCCCTTTTCTCTTGCACTTATTTTCACCTCACCTTTCGTCAGAGGCTCTTGGTTAGTTCTGATCAGATAATGATGCTGATATGATAGAGTTGGTAGTGGTGCTTGCTAATATTAATAGGTGCCATCACACCTTCAATCTGTACTGTGACAGAGGGAGGAACATAGGCTGCATCTTGCCTAGTTCCTAATAGGAAGTGCTGGTCCATGTGTGTGTATAGGTGTGTGTGTGTGTGTGAGAGAGAGAGAGAGAGAGGAGAGAGAGAGAGGAAGGAGGGAGGGGGAGATGGATTATTTGATGCTTGGTTTATCATTAATGAATATATTAGATTATATATCAAGTGGGGGCGGGCTTAAATTCTGGGACTAACGCCTATGTATTCTGCAGCCAAAGCTGGAATAATATTTCTCAGATGAGAGTTTCTTGTGTAGCAGCAGTGGTGAAAAATAGCTAAGAATTTCTATGAAATTTGATCTGTACATACTGGCAAATTTAAGATGCATCACATGCTAGGAAAAATAAGGTTTACTTTAGAGTTCTGAAGAACTATTGTGATTGAGATCTGGAAATCAAGTAGAAGCCTGTGTGTGAGAAAGATACTTAGGGTACCCATGGCATGTGTCAGTGCTGGGACATTGGGAAGGCTTTGAATGTGGAGTCCAAGAGACTGGCTAAGGTCTTGCCACACAACCCAACAGAGTCATATGTTAAATCCCACCACTTTGGAATTAAGGGTTGAACATAGCACATTTGGAAGGACACAAACCTTTATTCAATAGAGCTTCTTCAATCAATTAATGGGAAAAAAGCCACTTTTATACCATCTCCCAAAGTTCATATGTTGAAATCTTCATCACAGTCCACGTACTAGAGCTTCTGGAGTGAATAGTCTTAGGACTTAAGCCCAATTGGGAAGATGGTCATCTTAAAAGAGAATTTTTGCCCCTTCTATAAGTAAGGGCATAAGGATGGACCAACTATTTCTATAAAGTAGGTCCCATTAGACATCAAAGAGACCTTGAATCTGTACTTTCTAGCCATAGGAAATTCATTTTAATTGTTTTAAATCTTCCCAGGCTACATAAGATGGGTAGTGTGAAAACAGTCTCATGAAAGAATCAGGGAAAGTACAGGATACAGCCGACACGTCTTTCAGTTCTTGCTCAAATCTGGTCATCCGAACGTTGTTTCCCCTTCTCTCTTCTTGTCCTCTGCTCCTCTTATGTTTTCTCTTTTCCTTTGTCTTTTCTTCTCTTCCTTCAGCCTCCCTGTCTCAGACTTGCCTGTCTATTCCTCATCTTCATTCTCTTCTTGTGTTGCTCTCTCCTCCCTTTTCTTCCTTGCTCTATCTTTTCCTTTGTCTCTCCCCAACTTATAATCAGCTTTCAGATGTCTTCTCTTTTTATTTCTGGGATTGTTTTTCTCTTACACTGACTTCTACCTGCTCAAGAGTTGGTGTGTCCATACAGTAAAGATTTGCTGTCTCATCTAGTGCTATAATGTAATCTCGTCTTACTAGGACCACAGATCGCTTAAATGCTTATAATGAGCTGTAAATATAACTTTTATTTACCCAGGTGATTGTCATCTCTGAGGCTTTCTGCCTTCATCTGCTAACCTAGACCTAGTTCATGAAGCTTATAGTGTCCATACAATCTAATGTAAGCCTAGAATATTTTCAGTCTCCAAAACTTACTGCTGAATAAGCCCACTCTTTTTTGTTCTTTCTGAACTCTGACTGGCTGGTTCAACTTACCTCTTCCGGATCAAACTCCTCTCTAAGCTTACTGATTCAAACTGGCTTCTCTCAACGTCTCTGAATTGTTCTTCTTTAGCTTCATACTAACTTTGTCACTGCTTTCTAATCTTCTGGCTCCTCATTCTCTAGCTCCTCCTGTCTTGACTTGTGTCTAGCTTGTTTTCTGTCTGTAACCTGTCTCTGTAAAACTCTTCAGGTAAAACCATCTTTTTCCTACCTTTCTGTACTGCTCCCTCTAAAGTGGCTTCCATTTCTTTCCTCTTTTCGTGAGCTGGAGGCTTATTCTATTTTGTTAAATCATTTTCTGATTTATCACGTTGTCTGCTATTCAATTAGGCATCGCTGTCAAACATGGGTGCTTTCTTACAAACTAACTTTATATTGATTATATGGGATTAAAGGTGTGCACTAAGGGCATGTATGTATTTCAGCCAGAGGCATTAAAGGTATGTGCTAAGGGCCGAGCTACATCACAAGTAGAAAGATTTTTTTCCCAGTAAATAACAGAATCTCTGGCTTCACATTGAGACCAAATGTCCTGTAACATTTACCCCTGTTTGTCTAAGCTAAAAATTGTACACAGTTT